>NC_053162.1:167427238-167487561 GCF_016835505.1 Polypterus senegalus
ATTATATATATATATATATCTATTATAAAAAAAAATCTTGGTGGAAGGAAGACCAGGGAGACGATACGTGATCTTCTCGGAAGACACTTTAAAGACCCGTGAGATGAAAGAGATTGGCCACGGAGCGTTTCGTGGGGACCTTAAACAGGAGACTTGGTGCAAAGAGATTGCAATTTGATGCCCCGTGAGAGACACTTTAACATCACTCGAGACAAGGAAGTGAGATAACATATAAAACAAGTTCACGGACATCTAACCAAGCATTTGTTGGAATGCTTTTGGCAGACAGACATCATGTGCTCTCAGCTCTTAATACAACGACAAGTGAAAAGTAGAACACGCAGCTTGTCAGCAGCAGCAAGAAGCCAGCAGATGATCCAACCTCTTCTCCTTAGCATGCGTTCAGTCACACTAACCCCCCGCCCCAAGCCCGGGGGTCTGCTGGAGCCAATCCTACCCAACACAGGGCGCAAGGCAGGAAGCAAACCCCAGGCAGGGTGACAGCCCACTGCAGGGCGCACACACACACACACACACTAAGCACATGAAACTAACAATCTCTTTAAATTGTATAGCGAAGGGAGCAGGTAAATCCATATTTGGTGATGAGGGCCCTACAATACTCTATCCTAAGTCAGTGCGCACTGCATAAGGCTCTTCATTTTCACCCTCAATTACCTGCCTAGGTATTAATGCTCTTGAGCAGTTGTAGCCTATCTTGCAGTGGTGGGATTTCATTTCCAATTTTTGACAAATGATTCCACTGTCGTGCTGTTTCACATGTAGGAATGTGGGAATGGTTTAATGGTATGCACTCTTTAGTGTATGCAGAAGGAAGCTCAATATAAACCTGGGCGTTATAACCTCTCACACGAAGTCCAAAGACCCTTTCACTCTTCACAAGTGTGTCGCTTCCAATCATGGTAGACAATTTTAGTTTCACTGGAAATTTATCTTCTTGTAGTGCATCACTTATGCCTTGGTCTACAAATGTAGTGTCACTCTGAGTATCAAGCAAAGCATAACCAAGTTTTTCAGCATCTGGGCGGATACATGATGACACCCAGACTGGCACAAACATGGAGGTAATTGTCACAGTGAGCGCTACTGCAGTAGTTGTTTCATTGCTATTAACTTCATTTGAGGTTTCAAAAGTTGATGTTCTTGCCCTTGGCACATAGCTACTATCATGAAGACATGTGGGATGCCTTTTCTTACAGAGGTCATAGGAGTGACGACGAAAGCATTCTTTTACATTATGTCCAGGCATCAAACACCCATAACAAAGTTTCCTTTCCTGCACAAATTTCCGTCGCTCATCCAAAGTCTTGGACATCAGCCCTAAACAGCTATAGAGCTGATGACCATCATTACAGCAGAATATACATTGAGATCCTATACTGATCTTAGTCCAACTTTGACTATCACTGTTTTCACTAACACTTTGAGTGTTAAGGACACTGGCCATGTTTCTCTTGGTTTCTCTGAGATTTTGTTTCTCATCCTTATGTTCCGAAGCGTAAAGAGCAATAAGAGAGATTATCGGATTACATGCAATCTCTGCTTCTGTTGACAGAAAAGCTGCAAATTCCTTAAAGCTTGGAAAATCTTGAGTCTCTTTTAGGGTTAGAGTAACTTGGCGATTCCACCGAGATGCTACCCAATCAGGTAGTTTTTGTACAAGTTTCCAATTTTCTTCATAGTCATTTAAAATCTGAAGACTCTTAACATGCGGCATCGCATCCTGACATGCATTTAAAAAGTCTGAATAATCCCTGAGTCCAATAGCATCTTTCGACAGGATCTTTGGCCAGTTCGCCAGTTTTTCTCTAAATGCTCTCTGAATGTCTGAATGACAAATGGCCGACCATAACGATGGTTTAGCTTGTTCCAAGCATCCTGATAAGCTTCATCATCACTTCTGTAAAATATTCCATCTAGGATCTTACGAGCTGGACCAGCTATATATCTCTTAAGATAGTAAAGCTTATGAGCTGAAGAAGCGTTCTTTGCATCAATAAGCGATACAAAGGAGGCCTTCCACTCAATAAAATGAAGCGGATCTCCACTGAAAACAGATGGCTCTGGCACTGGAAGCCTATTCAGTGTTATGCTGTTTTGTAAGGTCTGCACAAACAAGTTTGTGTTTTCATGAGATGTTACTTCATTGGAGGACTGATAGGTGACTGATGCAGGAATGTGCCTTTGTTCTGTTATGGTGTAGTCCAGGGGTGGGCAAACTCAGTCCTGGAGGGCCGCAGTGGCTGCAGGTTTTTGTTCCAACCCAGTTGCTTAATTAGAAAATAATCCTTGCCAATAATTTAATTTCATGACTTGTTAATGCTTTAAATCTGCCATGTCAGGTCATTCTCATATTCTAGATTTTTTTTTCCTTTCTAAGGATATTGTCCAAATTATTTGAAGTCTAAAATTGAAGAGTAATTCTCAGCCCTTTACTTTTTTCTCTTCACTTTCCTTCTAAGTATTTAATTAAACCAAAGAGTGCACATTAAATACACACAGGTGTAAATGGAAACAAGTTAAATGGAGAAATGCTAATTTCTTTTGTCATTTGCATCTTATTGCTAATAAGGAGCAATTAAAAACCAAGAATACAGCTGTTTAAGACTAAAATAGGCAATAAGGGTTCAAAATCTTAATGAGCGAGACAACTAAAATGGAGAAGTGTCACTTGAGCAATAAGTGCTTCTGATTAAGTAACTGGGTTGGAACAAAAACTTGCAGCCACTGCAGCCCTCCAGGAATGACTTTGCCCACCCCGGGTGTAGTCAATTGGCAGGATGCTGGCCTCTATTGCAGCCTCATGGTTGTAAACTTCCAGCCTAGCACGTGCTGCTCTCAAACGCTTTTCAGCTTTCAGTCGCTCCAATTCACACTTGTGAGTCTCTAGCTCCCTTCTTTGGTGTTCTTCTATTTGCCGTATTCTTTCTTGCTGTCTCTTTTCTTCCAGCATAACTGTAAATTCAGCCTCCTTTGCTGCTAATTCTGCTGCAGCATCTGCCCGTTTTGCTGCCATGCATGAAGTTTCAGAATTGTTGCTGGATCTTTTGCTTACTCTTGAGACAGTCGAAACATAAATGGATCTAGCATATTCATGATGCAGAAGCTGGCGAAGACGACATTTTTCTCTTTCAGCATTAAACTCACCATCGATGCCAGCTAACCTCTCATTTGCAATTTTAGTAATGTCAGCCGTCACTGCTTCACATGCATCTATTCTGCGTCTTAAATCTGAAGATGGTGTGATGTTATTTCGAATTGTTACATAAATGGCTATAACATCGCCTTTTCTTTTTTCAGGTTCATCAATCAGTACAGATAGTTGGCTTTCTGTAATGTCTGTCTTAAGCTGTTCTCTTACTTCCCGAGCTTGGATATTCCACTGATCATACAAATAGTTTAGCCTTTTTTCCTTCCTTTGAGCTTCTTCTCTTTGAAATATAACCATTTTTTCTGTGGGCTTTCGCTCACGACTAGAGCAACGAGGGTCAGCCCTTTGGAGTTTTTGTTGAATGCTAGTCTGCATCTCTTCACTAATTTGAATCGCTTCTTCTAAGCAATCTCTCTGTGCACTCTCTTCATTTTGAAGCAAACTATCTGGCTCTAAAACCTTCAACTGGAGACTACCAATCTGCTCCTGCAATGCTCCCACGCCTGAAAGAATAGGAGCTGGCTCTGTAATCTTTGTGAAAAAAAAGGCACTTGTATACACAAATAAACCTAATACAATACAAAGATATCAATATCTCTTAGTAACACTGTTAAAGAATTATGTCAGTTTTAAAAGCTTTGAATTAACTATGACTCTGTCCAAAAAATTACAATTGAACAATAATCAGTCAGATATTTCACAGTTCCCTTGTAAGAGCGGACACTAAACCTTTAAACAGTGAATACAGAATCGTCCTTAAAGCCAAATTCTATCAAAGGGTCAGGATTAATCCCTCGTCATACATATGCACACATATATAAACCGTTTGTTTTTCTCTTAACCTCACTAATATATACAGTCTTTTTTTTAATGTCAACAGTACTCACGGTGATGTTATAACCGTTTATGCCAGCATTTGACCATCGCACCAAAATCCATTCGTTATCTGTCGCTAATATTTAATATTCCCTTGCAGAAGTCCTCGTATTGAAATTCTTAAACTGTACTTTCTTTTCCATTGTAAAGTGGAAACTGAGCGTCACCGCTTCGTCTTTAAACTCCTTTGCAAATCAGACGAATCACCGGCACTTCACCCTTAACTCCGTCACGATGGGTACGAATCACCAGCGCTTCACCCACGACTTCAATTCGGCAGGACGACAAGACACGATGAGTGGTCAAGCTCTTACTGTAGCGACCCCGGCTGAATGATGGTCAACTCTCAGACTGATGGTTCATGAAAGTTTATTACCGTTTCCGTGACCTTGTTTCATAAACACACCGTAAGAGCTTGTTCACTTTTCACCGAGGTGCTTGTTTGTTAACCCACTATGTCGCCATTTTCCTTTCCTATTCCCGGCAAAATTGCACAATTAATTATGCAAACCAAAGACACCCAAAAAAAAAAGTATCAAAATAAAAGTCACGCAAATGCTGTGATTCAAGCCCTGCTGAAGCATCATGTGTCCTTTACAGGGCCCTCCTCACTCACGCACCAGCCTCAGGGCGTACCTTGCCTTTGCTTAGCCAGAGAGCGAGAGGACTACTTAACAGATTTAGATCTTTTTTTTTCTATAATTTGTTTGAAAATTCCAGTTGTTTTTTCTCATTGCACTAAGAATCATAGTTCACTTACAGGAGCGATATATTCATGCTAATCCGAGATAGAGGCTGCGGGAAAGTGTGATATCAGGAGTGGGGAGCCAGGCAGAGCCCTCCTCACTCACGTGCCAGCCTCCATTTGAACTGCTCTATCTTTAGCCACATGTTGGAGTGGACCTTGACTCTGCTTAGCTTTGTTTATTGATTTTTAAAGTTTTTCCTGTTTCGCTACTACGTGGGTCAAGCCGCGAAGGACGGCTTATATATATATATATATATATAAATGAAACAAGAATGCATGTACCCTTCTGGGCTGTGCTTCACTAATAATGTCCTATCTGACATTTGGCTCACCCACTTGACCACCATAGTGCCACTCATAAGCAGTCCATTACTCCCTTCCTATCTCCATCCATCCATCCTCTTCCTCTTATCTGAGATCGGGTCGCAGGGGTAGCAGCATAAGCAGAGAGGCTCAAACTTTCCTCTCCCCGGCCACTTCTTCCAGCTCTTCCAGGAGAATCCCAAGGCGTTCCCAGGCCAGTCGGGAGACATTTTCCATCCAGCATGTCCTGGGTCTTCCCAGGGGCCTCTTCCCGGTTAGACATGCCCAGAACACCTCACCAGGGAGTTGTCCAGGAGGCATCCTGATCAGATGCCCGAGCCACCTCATCTGACTCCTCTCGATGCGGAGGAGCAGCGGCTCTACTCTGAGCCCCTACTGGATGACTGAGCTTCTCACCCTATCTTTAAGGGAAAGCCCAGACACCCTGCGGAGGAAACTCATTTCAGCTGCTTGTATTCGCGATCTCGTTCTTTCGGTCACTACCCATAGCTCATGACCATAGGTGAGGGTAGGAACGTAGATCGACTGGTAAATTGAGAGCTTTGCCTTACAGCTCAGCTCTTTTTCACCACGACAGATGATTGCAGAGCCCGCATCACTGCAGATGCCGCACCGATCCGCCTGTCATCTACGTCCATTCTACCCTCACTCGTGAACAAGACCCCAAGATACTTGAACTCCTCCACTTGGGGCAGGATCTCTCCCCAACCCTGAGAGGGCACTCCACCCTTTTCCGCTGAGGACCATGCTCTGGGATTTGGAGGTGCTGATTCTCATCCCAGCCTCTTCACACTCAGCTGCGAACCGATCCAGAGAGAGCTGAAGATCACAGCCTGATGAAGCAAACAGGACAACATCATCTGCAAAAAGCAGTGACCCAATCCTGAGTCCACCAAACCGGACCCCTTCAACACCCTGGCTGCGCCTAGAAATTCTGTCCATAAAAGTTATGAACAGAATCGGTGACAAAGGGCAGCCCTGGGGGAGTCCAACTCTCACTGGAAACGGGCTCGACTTACTGCCGGCAATGCGGACCAAGCTCTGACACCGGTTGTACAGGGACCGAACAGCTCTTATCAGGGGTCCGGTACCCCATACTCCCGAGCACCCCACAGGATTCCCGAGGGACATGGTCAATGCCTTTTCCAAGTCCACAAAACACATGTAGACTGGTTGGGCAAACTCCCATGCACCCTCCAGGACTCTGCTAAGGGTGAAGAGCTGGTCCACTGTTCGCGACCAGGACGAAAACCACACTGTTCCTCCTGAATCCGAGGTTCGACTATCTGACGGACCCTCCTCTCCAGAACCCCCGAATAGACTTTTCCAGGGAGGCTGAGGAGTGTGATCCCTCTATAGTTGGAACACACCCTCCGGTCCCCCTTTTTAAAGAGGGGGACCACCACCCCGTCTGCCAATCCAGAGGCACTGTCCCGATGTCCATGCGATGTTGCAGAGACGTGTCAACCAAGACAGTCCTACAACATCCAGAGCCTTAAGGAACTCGGTATCTCATCCACCCCGGGGCCCTGCCACCAAGGAGTTTTTTGACCACCTCGGTGACTTCAGTCCCAGAGATGGGAGAGCCCACCTCAGAGTCCCCAGGCTCTGCTTCCTCATTGGAAGGCATGTTAGTGGGATTGAGGAGGTCTTCGAAGTACTCCCCCCACCGACCCACAGCGTCCCAAGTCGAGGTCAGCAGCGCACCATCCCCACTATATACGGTGTTGACACTGCACTGCTTCCCCTTCCTGAGACACCGGACGGTGGACCAAAGTCATTCTCCATGGCCTTTCCAAACTCCTTCCATGCCCGAGTTTTTGCCTTAGCAACAACCGAAGCCGCCTTCCACTTGGCCTGTCGGTACCTATCAGCTGCCTTCAGAGACCCACAGGACAAAAAGGTCCTATAGGACTCCTTCTTCAGCTTGACAGTATCCCTCACCACCGGTGTCCACCAGCAGGTTTGGGGATTGCCACCACGACAGGCACCGACCACCTTGCGGCCACAGCTCCGGTCAGCCGCCTCAACAATAGAGGCACGGAACATGGCCCATTCGGACTCAATGTCCCCACCTCCCTCGGGGCGTGGTTGAAGTTCTGCGGAGGTGGGAGTTGAAGCTACTTCTGACAGGGACTCTGCCAGCCGTTCCCAGCAGACCCTCACAACACGTTTGGGCCTACCAGGTCTGACCGGCATCTTCCCCCACCATCGAAGCCAACTCACCACCAGGTGGTGATCAGTTGACAGCTCCGCCCCTCTCTTCACCCGAGTGTCCAAGACATATGGCGCAAGTCCGGACACGACCACAAAGTCAATCATCGAACTGAGGCCTAGGGTGTCCTGGAGCCAAGTGTACATATGAACACCCTTATGCTTGAACATGGTGTTCGTTATGGACAGTCCATGATGAGCACAGAAGTCCAATAACAAAACACAGCTCGGGTTCAGATCAATCCCAATCACGCCCTTCCAGGTCTCACTGTCATTGCCCACGTGAGCATTGAAGTCTCCCAGCAAAATGAGGGAATCCCAGAAGGTATGCCCTCTAGCAACCCCTCCAGAGACTCCAAAAAGGGTGGATACTCCAAACTGCTGTTCAGTGCATACGCACAAACAACAGTCAGGACCCTTCCCCCCACCCGAAGGAGGAGGGAGGCCACCCTCTCGTCCACCGGGGTAAACCCCAATGCACAGGCTCCAAGTCGGGGGGCAATAAGTATGCCCACACCTGCTCGGCGCCTCTTACCGGGGGCAACTCCAGAGTGGTAGAGAGTCCAGCCCCTCTCAAGGAGATTGGTTCCAGAGTCCAAACTGTGCGTCGAGGTGAGTCCAACTATATCTAGCGGAACCTCTCGACCTCGCACTAGCTCAGGCTCCTTCCCTTCAGAGAGGTGACATTCCACGTCCCAAGAGCCAGTTTCTGTAGCCGAGGATCAGACCGCCAAGGTCCCGCCTCGCCAACACCCAACTCACACTGCACACGACCTCCTTGGCCCCTCCCATAGGTGGTGAGCCCATGGGTGCAGGCCTGGCCACCAGGCACTCGCCATCGAGCCCCACCTCCAGGCCTGGCTCCAGAGGGGGCCCCGGTGACCCGCGTCTGGTCAAGGGAAAAAGTCATCCAAGGTTTTTGTTCTTCATCGGAGGTTTGTTGGACCACTCTTTGTCTCATCCCTCACCTAGGACCAGTTTGCCTTGGGTGGCCCTACCAGGGGCATAAAGCCCCGGACAGCATAGCTGCTAGGATCATTGGGACATGCAAACCCCTCCACCACGATAAGGTTTCCTATCTCTATTTCTTTATTCCTCCAGTCAGTTGAGGGATCACCAGAATTTCCTTCTGACTGCACATTCAATGAGCTCCTGGAATGTAGGGGCTTTTAACTCTCTTGATTATAATGCCAATCCAATTGTTTATAATACCAATGAGTCCAATTCTGGAAAATTCCTGGTCAAAGATGGCTTTTCTCTTTGTTTCTGGAACTCACCCCACATTAGATCTCCACCTAGTTGCTCCTCATGTGTCTACACCTGAATGTCTTCCTTTGGCCTTAAAAGAATATAAGAAATTTGACAATCGAGAGGAGACCATTCAGTCCATCAGGCCCGGTTGTTTAGCTAATAGCTAAGCTGCTCCAATATCTCATCCAGATTCTTCTTAACACTTGTCATGGTTTCTGTTTCAACTCCATGTCTCAGTGGTTTGTCCCAGAGTCCCACAACTCTTTGTGTAAAGCGGTGCCTCCGGGCTTTAGTTTTAAATGCACTTCCCTTATTTTCCACAGATGTCCTTCAGTACCAGATTCACCCTTAAGCTGAAAGAATGTTGCTGAAGGCCACGTCTCAAAGGAAGCTTGCCACTTTCAGAAGTACTTCACAGCCTACACATTCCTTTCTGGTATTGTCTACCCAAGAGGTGCTGTCATGTCAGTTTTCTCCTCTTTGACCCTTCTTTCTTTGCCCTTCTTATAGGACTCCCTGTCTGTTGCTCTTCAGCTGGGCTCAGACTTTCTGTCTCTTAGCCACCATTGTTTTTCTACACTGACACATTCACTGTGGGTTTTCTCTCTTCTCTGATGAAGGTTTGTGAGACTAACTTCAGTCCTGTCTTCAGACCTTTTGGGCCCCTATCTATGGCATCCCATGATCCTTCTATAAAAGCAGCCATCTTTGATGAGGAAGTAAAGACCCAAGCATATTTTTATAGCATTGAACATTCCTTCTGTGTTAAGTGCCTTTCCCAGCACCCAGGAATCATCACTCATGTGACTTTGACTCAAGATTTCTGGATTTCATGTTAGAAGACAGAGCCATCTACTGTGCATTGTTGTAGGAGGCTTGGCTTTTCTAAACAGAGAAAGAGAATACAGCAGCTGTCCCTGAAGTGTGTGACTGTGACATCAGCCACTTTACACTCCTGTGTCACGCCAAGCCCAACAAGCTGAGTGTTTGTATTTGTCTGTGCATAAATATATGTGACCTAGTCATTTCGGACTTGTCACTAGTCCCAAACTTTCCCTGTACCCACAACCAATCTGAAAGATGTTGATGAACAACAAGCATTCATCCATCGTTTTAAAGATTCAGAATTTCAAGGAGGTGAAACATGTTCTGAGTGGGGAATGCCAGTCTATCAGTGGACACACTCTCAGGCTACAGCCACACTGTTACATCATTTTGTCCACACTACTCTGGTGTTTTTAACCCCCAAGAAAGGAAATGTATGAAAATGGTCTCCAGAGGTGCATTTTTCTAAAAATGCCAACTCAGTATTGCAGTATAGATGGGTGGAAATGAACACTCTTGAAAATGCAAACTCTAATCACACCCTGAATTTGTTCTTGTTTTATACATAGCTTTTCCCTGATTGGATCCTACTGGTTTCAATGTCTCATTCTCTGAAGAATACCATATTCCAACATGCTGGACATGGAGGAGTTGCTTTTCATAGCGTTTGCTACGTTGCTTATCTGTATGCATGTAAATTTGTTTTTGTACAGTTTGAATGCTGTATAACCCTGAGAACCCTAAAGAAGTTACAAGCTACAGTAACTCACATTGGAGAGATTGTGAAGACTGATGCCCAGGTGCTTCACCAGTTGTAGATTTTAGGAAGAGGGGCAAAGAGAGAAAATGCACGCGGCATCTCAGCAGAAGGCACTTGGGAGATTCTGAAGTCAGCTGGAAGAAGGTGCTGTGGTCTGCTGAGACCAAAATTGAACTTTTTGGTCATCACACTAAAAACTCTCACAACAGGCTGAGAGGATGCATCTCTGCAGCAGCACTTGGTAGGCTTGTTAGGGGAAAATAAAGGCAGCAAAGTACAAGGAAACCTTTAAGGAAGACCTTATGGAGTTTGCAAGAAATCTGCACTTTGGTAGAAGATAACAAGCCTTAGCATAAAGTCAAAGCTAAAGAGGAATGGGTTAGTCAATGTTAGTGCCCTGGAGTGGCCGAGTCAGAGTCCAATGGAGAATCTGTGGCTGAATTACAAAAAAAAGGCTGTTTACTCGCAATCTCCATGGCACATAACAGAGCTGCAGTAGCTTTGCAAGATGGAGAAGACAAATGGGGGAAAAATGGCAACGTCCAGATGTGCAAAACTGATAAAGACGGACCTGTGCACACAGACTCAAGGCCATCATGGCTGCTATCTAGTAAATTCTGACTTCAAGGGGATGAACTCTTATTATAATCACTCATTTTTTGTCATTATATTTGTAATTAATTTAGACAACTTTGCAGAGATGTGTTGTCATTTTGACATTAAAGAGTCTTTTTCTGTTGATCAGTGTCAAAAAAGACAAAATTAATCCACTGTGATTCAATGTTTTACAGCAATAAAATGTGAAAACTTCTGAGTGGTGAATACTTTTTATAGACACTGTAGTTATGGACATTAAAGGAAGTTTGCAAGAGATAGATCTGAATGACATTATAGATAGATAGATAGATAGATAGATAGATAGATATTAAAGGCACTATAGTATATAATAGATAGATAGATAGATAGATAGATAGATAGATAGATATGAAAGGCACTATCTATATATATAATTCACTAAGGCAAGACAACCATGAAAAGCACGCCGGAAGGGGCGTGGATTCACTAAGCCGCCGACAAGTGAGACACCTATGGCGCATGAAGAAGGAGCCACGCCCACCAACTCCATTGGATACGGCGACAACTCGCAGGGCCACGCCCACCAAGTCGGACGCGAGGACACAGAAAAAGTGGCGTCATTTATATTCGTCTGTCGAGGAGGCCACATGCGGTGCAGGGCAGGTTAATGTCATGCACCTCCGAGCTACGTTGACTGTTCATAGAGGCGAGTTTCTCCGGAGGTGAATCGCCATATGCAGCAGGTGAGGGGTATCTCATGGGATCTTTAAAACAATCCTTTACAACTGAGGTTAAAACACAATGAAGTAAGCAGTCTTTAAAAACCGATTTTTCGGTTACAACGCATGACCGCTTGCACCATAGCAAACTGTTTTACACACTACATACAGATTCGCATCCGCGACAAACATGCGTCTTCTTAGATGCTCCTGCAGGAACACGGAAGACGTTTTCCTACCCACCAACACTACTTTTTCACCGGCCCGCCTCCCCTCGCTCTCTAGGCATTCACACTGCCTGCCCATGTGCCCGTACGCAAAAACTCACCGACCACCCATTTAGCCTCTTTCGTCTTTGCTAGGAGTCCACATGCACGTCTAAGCCACATTGACTTTTCATTATTCTTTTTGGTTTCGACACCATGAAAAACCATGCGAAAGGAACAACGAAGCCCCGCCCAGAAACTCTACCCCTCCTCCCACGTGCTCAGGAACGCACCTCAGACCACTGCCCGCCAAATCAAACAGCTCATCAAACACATACTCACTCGCATTGGTCTGTGCTCCGGTCCAAACTCAGCTGTGAGCCACGTTGACTATTCTTTTGCCCTCCATGGCTGCTGCTTCAAATGTATTTCATGGAAACAACAATTCTTTCAATGTTATGGAAATTCCTGCTTCAGGTAATTGTTTGTTTCTGTCAGTCGGGTTTTTTTTGAAGAAATGTCATTGACGAAACTGTTGCTCTCAAACTTCGTGACATGGCTCTTAGCTTTGTTTGCCAACATTGGGATAACCGGTGACGTGGTGTCCGTTGTTCTTAGTCACAGAGGCATTATTATACAGTCTGCTCAACAATACGCTGATTACATGAATACGTCCAGACTCTATGGTGCAGCGTGTCAAACGGTTTTGAGGGTATCCCATGGGATCCTTAAAACAATCCTTTACAACTGAGGTTAAAACACAATGAAGTAAGCAGTCTTTAAAAACTAAGTTTTCAGTTACGACGCTCCACCACGTGCTCCATGGCAAACTGTTTTACACGCTACATACAGCAATTCGCATCCGCAACAAACATGCGTCTTCTTAGATGCTCCTGCACTTTGTTCACACCCCCCTCCCACCTCGCTACTACCGTGGTCAGGTGTCTTGGTGGATTATATATAGAAAGGCAGCGAAACCGCACAGAGCAATGAAAAGTCTACAGTTCCATCTTTTCATTCACTTTCTGTTGTATCCTCAAACCCTCCCTTTTAGACAACGGTGTCTTTCCAGAAGTGTTTAGCATTCAATAAATAATTATGCATGACATTGACCGTGTGTCTACCGCGTGGGTAAGCCGTTGAGCCCCATTCGGGCTGCAAACCGTGGAATTCCCACTAAGTGCAACTCATACGCTCCCCAGGGCCGATCCTGGCGACGGGCAAAAACGTGCCCCGCGTGGCGCCAAACTCAAAGGCGGCGTTGAGGAGAGGCGTGCAGCAGCCGGCGCGCTGCGACCGGCGGCTGTCCGCCTTTGAATTTTAAAGTCTGAGCGCCGCCGACTATAGCAGCGGCGGCGTTTGCAGTGAGCAAAGTTTGACAAAGTGGCGTGTATTGTAGTCGATGCGTTGATGCCTATTAGGGACTCCACATACATAGCGATTTGCTCGCGCGCGGGCGAAAAGCCTTTGATGGTTGCCGCTCATCGCACGCTCTGTCTGAACGGTTCCATTGCTTACCATGTGTTTACGGCACGCTCTCTAAATGTGTGTAGTCCCTTAGTCAACGTTCAACTTGCATATTTCATAGTTGCGTCGCGAAGGCGATAGATTTCATGTGAGACGCGTACGTTCCTCAACGGGATTGCGAGTCAAGAGAAGCGGCAAAAGACAGCGGAGCTGCGGCGATCTCTGAATTGACTGTCACTGTGTGCAGAGCTGCCTGTCGCTTAGAACGATTAAATAAACCGGCTTTCTAATCTAGGCTGGTTTGATTTGAAATTAATCGTTTGAAATTAAATTTTATTTATACATCCCGACTCTAACCCTAACACCGTCATAATCCTGTTTGAAGTAGTACATGTAATAGTAATATCCGTCATATCATAATAGAAAATAGGTACATAGGGCGGCGAAACCACATTCGCACAAAGGCGACCGTCTACCCCGGATCGGTCCTGACGCTCCCACTGGTTGCGTCGCGACAAACGTGCGTCTTCTTAGGGCTCATTTATACCTCAGAACGCGTACGCGTCCGCATCATGGCTGCCACGCGTTCCCAGCGTTCATTTCACTCGTCCTCTGAGCAGGTCCTCAGAAATTAACGCGACGCGTGCGCGAGTTGCAGTACCAGCAAAAAGTCGGGGGGCGCAGTGTGCTAAAAGTCGGAACATGACGTCAGTGTCTCTGTTTACTATCTACATGTGACAGAAAGCCTCTGTGGAGATCCTTCGGCGATCGATGTGCGCGCTTTGCTGTTTGATGAATGGTTCGATGTGGTGAAGCAAAATGCCGACATACAGATGCATTCGTGGTGCTTTTATATTCAAGCATCGCATATTCCCGATCGTAATGACACGATACATTTTAAAAGTCTCACATACCATCTTTTGTGCCGTCTTTTTTATTTTTTTACTTTACCTGCTGTCAGGTCCAAGAAGCTCGTAGCGATTAAAAACTGGGATGACGTGTACGATGGTCTGCTTTAATAATAAAGTAAACTACGAGGTTAAAGTGAACATTTCGAGATTGAAGCAGAAATTTCCACTTTAATCACAAAATACACGTTTTCACCGTGTCTTTTATTTTTTTTCTCAGTGGCTCAAATACAGCGCTATACATTATGTTGCCGATGTGAAGTTGCAAAAAAATAGACGGCACTGAGACTTTTAAAATGTATCCATCCCGTAGGATCGGCATAGACGGCTTTCAGTCACATGTAGATAGTTCCCAAATGTAATGACACGATACATTTTAAAAGTCTCACATGCCATCTTTTGTGTCGTCTTTTTTAATTTTTTTTATTTTTGCAACTTAACAACAGCAACATAATGTATAGCGTTATATTTGAACCACTGAGAAAAAAATAAAGGACTGTCGTAAACGTCATCCCAGTTTTTAATCGCTACGAGCTTCTTGGACCTGACAGCTGTGGCAAGCAGCAAAAGATCACCACACAGAACAAATGAAATGTCTGATATTCCAACTCTCTGCACATTTAGAATCTTTAGATTCATACTTGATATCACTTTCCTGATGAAATGCATTAAAGTGTGTATGTTACATTTTACATATAATTTCATTTAAATAATGAATACTGTTAATAATTACACACATGGGGGTGACACGGTGGCGGAGCAATAGCACTGCTGTCTCGCAGGGAGTTACGTTGCTGGTATGTCCTGCTTGTATTCCACACTGTGCTCCGGTTTCCTTCCAAAGATAAGCAGATTTGGGGATTTGGTGCCGCTAAAATGACGCTAGTGTATCTCTGTGCTTGTATTCACCTTGCGATGAGCGGAGACCTCGTCCATGGATTGTTTCTCAGTCGTGCCCAATGCTTGTTGGAATGGACACATCCCTGGACTGATGGATTTAATCAATAAACATCCTTTTCACAGATATTGCGGTAAGGTGTTATCGGAATTTAATAGGTGTTTTAGGCAATTCACAACACCGAGAAACCGAACATGTTCTCACCGTGATAATATCTCACACTGCCACCTGGTGGACTCCTCCAGATTTACGTAAAGTACGCGCGCAAGTATAAACACAACAACGCTTGCGTAGAAGGAGCGTCCGCTGCAGCATGCGTCGCGTCGCGTGAAGTATAAATGAGCCCTTAGATGCTCCTGCACTTTCTACGCACCCCCCTCCCACCTCGCTACTACCGTGGTCAGGTGTCTTGGTGGATTATATATAGAAAAGCGGCCAAAACCACACAGAGCAATGAAAAGTCCACGTCAGTCACATGTGCATCTGGACTGTGTAAAGACGACGACACAAGTGACAAATTGGAGGTGGGCACGTGACCGGGCAGTACATACTGAATGAGAAATCAGCAGACTAGCATGACGGACGGAGCTGAATGGACGTCCTTCTCTCCTCCCGTTCCACTCTCCGTGCCGTGAACCCCCATCCCTCTGTCTGGCAGCAGAAGGCGCGAGGACGATCCGCCGGTTTTCAGTCACGGACGATTGTGTGTTGGTTCGTTCCGTGCATTGTTACAATGTTGCTTTTCTTGCTGATTTATTACATTACCGGTGTTTCAAATGTTAATTTTCTCCCTGTGCTTAAAATTCAATAAAAAACCGGCCTGATTATGCGGCGTATGGTACGCCGCGGGTTGGCTAGTAGTATATAATAGATAGATAGATATGAAAGGCACTATATAATAGATAGATAGATAGATGTAAAAGGCACTATATCATAAATATGTTTATAGGGTCATTCTTTCAGCTATTCACCTCCTTTTACAGTTCTCAAACAAACTGCCTTGGTTTTACAGTATATAGCACCTCTAGTAAATGCCATGCTAACACACTTCTTCAGTTCAGGTTCACAACTCTTTATGGACATATTTTTTTACAGCCAGAGCGCAGGTGGGTTTAGTGACTTGCTCAACATCATACTGTAGAAGTAATTGAAGGTGGGCACACTTAAGGTTCAGACTCCATTTCCTTATCCATTACACCAGGAATGTCTGACCTGCTGAACTACTGAACATGCCACACTTTACCACTCTGGGGTGTATGTGGAGCTTGTAGTCACTGCTGCCCTTGATTGGTAGGTTCATTCCTTTCCTTATTCAATAACGACATGCAGGAACAAGTGCAAGACAACTTTGGGCAAGGTACCCATACATCACATTCACATCTACTCACAAAATGGCAATTTAGAGATGCCACTCAGTCTAACCAGCATGTGTTTTGGATGTGGGTGAAAAGTATCGCCTCTACATCAACACAAGGAGAACGTGGAAACTCTTCACAAATGGTGATCGGGTTAGGATTTGACCTCGGCTCCCTGG
Source organism: Polypterus senegalus (assembly GCF_016835505.1). NCBI lineage: Eukaryota > Metazoa > Chordata > Cladistia > Polypteriformes > Polypteridae > Polypterus > Polypterus senegalus. Next base: position 167,443,717 of record NC_053162.1, read on the forward strand.
AGGTGTGAGGTAGCAATGCTAATGAATGCACCCACTTTTACGTTTGTACATTTATTTGTTCACTAGCTGCGCTACCCGTCTAAGATGGGTTGAAATCAAAATAATCAACGTAGACCTCAGAAATGAATGTTTGCAGTGTATCATGCAATACATACGTCTCTGTTATGTGCCCTTTGGTATGGGACTCGTAAAAGCAGTGATAATTCTTGTGATGTGCCATCTATGACAGAGACATGGCAACCAGATAAACAAACAGACAGACACGCAGACATGTATCTTTTTGTTAAGATGGATTACCTTTTCAGAGTTTTTCAGGCTGAAGTCCACCCTTGGGGGCATTGGGTGCCAGTCATCTACGGGGCATATTCATACTCACCTTAATCACCAATTAACTTAGTATGCACACCTTTGGGATGTGGGCAGAAAATGCAGATTCACACAGCGACACAGAAACAATGTGCAAACTCCACACTGTCAGTGAGCTGGGAATTGAACCTAATCTCTTTAAAATATATATTTTTTTCCATTTATTGTATTTGGAAATATGGGTATGTGTGTTAATTTACAAAATGATGTACTGGCACCTTCTTGAGGATTATCTGTTTTTCACCAAGTGCTACCAGGATAGCCTCAGTTCCCCATGACCCTCAAATAGATAAGCAGATTAGAAAATGGATGGTCGGAAACATTCTGTAAGAAGTAAAACTGCATTTAAAGATTTAAGGAGATTTCTCAGGGGGGTTTGTCTGTCCCCCAGCACTTAGAATGCCTTCTGGGACTCAGATTTCTGCTGCTCGTAGCTAACTGGTGATGCTAAACTGGCACTGAGAGTGAATGTGCCCTCCAATAACGTGTCCTTCACTTCACTTCATGTTGACAGATTACGCTCCAGCACCTCAAGACCTTGTAATGGAATTAGTGTGTCCAGAAAACAGAGGAGGTGATGGATGGATGGAGGTAAATTGCTGTACTTTAGTGTAACCTGCCACATTTGGACTGCAGAGGAGTATTCTGTGTAGCATGGCTACAGTCTGTCCCTATCTGTCTGAAGCCCTTTGTCAGGCCTTCATCATCTCTCGTCTCGATTACTGTAATTCTCTCTTCAATGGTCATTCTTCTTGAAGTGTTAACTGACTTGTACAAGTTCAGCTTGCAGTCCAGATCTATGCTATATTCCTGCCAGGGCCTCCAGTCAGACACAAAGGCGGCCTTAAAAGCGACAGCAAATCCACTCACACTGACACCCCTGCATAAGCCCATAAGACCCCCCACCACACCCACTCCATCACTCATAACACTTAAAGCTCCACCGACTCGCCTTTGCACTCTTTCGAACTGTGCAGCGCCCTCTGCTGAGTCACAGACATGTTACGGCATCTCATTCTCTGCTCCTCCAAGTGTCTATCAGTCACCATCAAAGGCCGGTCAGGTCCTGAAGAGCCACATGGACCTTGTGCTGGAGCAGGCTGAAAATCTCTGATGGTTCTGTGATGTTACGTTATTTCTGCTCTGACCATGGATCACTTTGCTGCTTAAGGTCTCCTTCACTATTCTTTTAAGACATCTTTGAATAAAGGTCAGTGTTCGGCGGAGGTGGCGTCCTTCCTGAACATTTTGGGAACAATAACTACTTTTTCCTTTCACCTGGTTTTGCCTGGTCCTTGGGAAATGGAGACTACACCTGACAGCTGAAGTTCATATTCAACAGGAGCAATGTGGAGCAGCAGACCAATGCATTGTCCTTGTGCCAACACTGGAGGGAGCATGGGGATTTACTAACCCTGTCAACATGTATTTTGTGGACATAAAAGTTTATGAGTGTGCACCCTCTGGTGTTATTGGAGGGTGACAGAAGAGTATGAAGTTCCAGGCCTGCTGTGTGCCAGTCAGTCCCCATAATTGCAGTTTAATAGGAACGTTGCACTCCACATCTGTCCTGTTCACAATTTTCATCATCAGGACGTCAAGGCACAGCTGAGGTTTGGTTGATCTTCCAAATCTGAGGACATGGCCCTCTTCAGTGTTTTTGAAGTGAAAATAAAGAGCTGGTGATACTCCCTGTTGTTTTGAGTGAGGACTGTTGACAGAATTTCAGCTATCTTGGTCCTCCTTGTAAATCCAAAAGCTCAGTGAAATTAGAGATTATAAATTGTCGCATGTTCGTTTCAGAGGCTCACCCTCCAGGTTCCTCCCAGGTATGTTATCCCACTGAGGGCTGATAGGGGTTGCTATTATAAGAGCCATATGATCTTACAGAACATAGATATATGATTAGTAGAAGAGTAGCATCCTTTTATACAGTAAAGATGAGTCCGGTCATAAACTCAGATTGCCCAGAGGACAGAAAAAAAAAGACAGGGGGAAAAAAAACAAAATTTGAAGGGGTCCCAGGGCCAGAAGACCACTTGGCACAGTACCCAACAAAAATGTGCTTAAGTCACTCCTAATTGTTTGCAGGATTTGTCTGAGAGGATTCAATGCGGTGGGTCTTGTGGACAGCTGGGGTGCCCACCTTCATTCCAGCGTCACAGGCAACTGCACAGGACTTTGATCGGGTGGTGGTGGTATAGAATGCCACCTCAGAAAAACCAGAAAAGAAAGCAGAGTAATGTAGAGATTAATAATGATTGAAAATTCCTGAAGAATATGATATTTCTATGCTTATGTAATCTGCTAGGAGTCAAACTAAAATGTACCTATGAAAAAGTCAAATTCAAAAAACATGTTTTAGCAGTTGTGGTCTATGGCCGACTTGTCATCCTGTCCAAAACCCCCAGGCCGCCAGATGGAGCCCTCCCTGTAGTATGGAGGTGCCCCAAAGACCAGCAGGAAATCATGGACAATGGAGTTTTTATCCACAGCCCTGCTGGATACCACAGGGGCTGCTAGAGGGAGCTGCAGGGAGGAGCAAAGAATCATATGTGCCCTATAACCCGGAAGTGCGTCATAAGAAGAGCGACGGCAGAATTGACGTACTTCCGGGGTGAAGATAAGGACTTCTACCTGACCCGGAAGTGATAAAGAATCACATGGATTGGGGATTGGGAACACTTCCGGGTCAGGGAATATAAAAGGTCTGTGGGAGCTCCCAGACGGTGAGCTGAGCTGGGTGGAAGGGTGGCAACGCGTCTGGGAGTATGGAGGAATTGTTTATTGTGATTATTGGTGAATTAATGAGTATTGTGGAGGAGTGTGGTGTTATGGGTCCACAGCTCATTGAGCAAAAGCCATTCGTTTTAAATAAATGATCGCGGCTTAGCGATGGGACGTTGGGCCATAGTGGGCCGCGGGACGATCCGTAGGGTGAGCGTTTCTCACCTAGTGCACAGGTGAGGAACTGCCAACATTTGTGATTGTCCCATGGCTAATGCTGCAGCTGCTGTGGCCCTCGTCATTTTAAAAGAAGCGCGAGTCGGTTGTGGGGGATGAAAAAAGAACAAGATCCGGAAAGAAAGGAAAAGAGAGGACGGAGGTTACAGGGAGCGAGGAAGCAGGCGGTGCAGGAGAAACAGACACGCGGAGCGTGTGGTGAGCACGCGATCGAGCGCTCAAGGGCAGCTGTGAGGAAGCTGGGTGTTAGGCCGACACCCAGGCGTTTGAGTTGATGTTGCTCCCGCTGAGCGACCATGTAGCGGGAGTGCCCAGAGGAAAGGCAGCGGAAGTCAGGAGGCTTAGTGGTGGAATCCCCAATGTGTGCGTCCTGGCCATTGGTGGAAACTAAGTCCCCCCAAGCCAGGGATCAGGAGGTCTCCAGTCTCGCATGTGTGTGTAAGAGGAGGGCAGCTGCAGAGAACGTCTTGACAAGACGTCCTAACAAGATAAGCAGGTGAGACGCTACCAGAAAAGCACTGGACTTGTTGTTTTAAGAACTGCTTCCTAAAGAACATTTTAAACCTCTGGTTTTAAAGGATTGTGTTTTTTTCTATTTATTGATTTTAACCTCCACGTTCTTTTATTGGATTATTTATTGAATGAACTGCACTATTTATTGGAACACTGTTTTGTTGACTGTTTTAAATAAAAGCACTATTCACTTTTTGCACAACCCCTTGCTCAATTATTGCCTTCACTGACTAGCTCACTCGGTTACGTTATCGACGGTGTTGGGTTGAAGTGCTCCCGAAAAGCAATGGGAGTGTGGAGCCAGAACCCACATCGTCACAAGGAGAGGGTGCTTTGTGCACTGTTGCATAAAATAAAGTCAACTTTTGGACTTTTTCTGGTGTCTGGAGTATTGGACAGGGGTTCAAGGGAGCGATAGTGCCCCCTATCTGTCACACAGTTTTCTTTAAAATGTTTCACAATATTAACTTGCCGTATCTCTATTGGTAATAAATTAAATTATTTAGGGCTTTATACAATGTGGTGGATGGCCAGGGCCCATGTCTGGCCGGGATTCCCCTTCTGTACATGATCCAAGGGAACAACTATGGGCAGCACGATATTTTCCCCGGAATACTTGGTGGCAGCCCCCCTGGGTTGCATCGGGGCCACAGGCATGGAATTTTGGGACTCAGTCTTGTGGGCTTCGTGTCCACCACCAGGGGGAGCTGCACAGCCTCCTGAACCCATATGGACGGTTCTTTCAGCACACCCGGAAGTGCAGCCGGATGCAGGTCATCAAACACCTAGAGCACTTCCGGGTGGGCTATAATGGGAGCCAGCAACCACCACCAGAGCCAGAGTCGGGAGGAGTGGTAGAGAAGAAAGAAGAGGAGTTAATTTGTGTTTGTGCTTTGTCCTTAGTGTGGGACTGTGTTGGGCCTGAGGTACACGGGGAAGATGTGGCCCCCAGGTGAGGAAAAATAAAAAGTTTATTTATTTTACAGGTGCCTCTGATGTTAGTCTATGTCAGGTTGGCGCTCATATAGTGCCTTATCACAACACTATTAGTAGTATTTTAAAGTCAGTTCTAAAGGGCACAGGTAACCAATGTAACAATGCTAAGCCTGGTGTGATGTGCTCAGATATTTTTTTTTCAAGTTAAGATTCTGGCTGCTGCAATCTGCACTTACTGCAAAAAATTGACGTCTTTCTTAGGTAGTCCTGTTAGGAGTGCATTACAGCAATCTAGCTAACTAAAAACAAAAGCATGGATTCATTTTTTTCATGTCTTGCAATGTTATAAGAGGTTTAACTTTTGCAATATTCTTTAAGTGACAAAATGTAGCCCTAGTAATCTGGTTAATGTGCGATTTCAAGTTTAGGTCAGAGTCTGTGATTACTCTTCAAGTCTTTGCCTCTTTCTTGACTTTTAAAGCTAAGGATTCAAGTTTATCTCTAATACCCTTGCTATTGCCATTTTTACCAATCGCTAAGGTTTCTGCTTTTTCCTGTATGTCATCCACAGCACCCTAGTCAGATCAGTGTCATTTATGGCTCTCGTTCACATCACAGTAGAGGAGCGCAGTGCGTTTTCTAAAAAATGTGACGTGTTGCTTATTTTTCGCATGAAGAAACATGAAAGCACACCGCCGTGCACATTACTGTATACTCTCCACAAACCTCCTTCAAAATTCTAAAATTCTAAAAGTCTTGGCATCGGGGAAAAGAAGATCACGCAGAATTCTTTTAACTAAACGCTGAATCACGTACTCAAGGGTAACTCGAGGATTTGTGGGAATCTGAACCAAACTACTGAGAGAGATTGGACTGAAACAGAAACCTTGACAACCTTTAAGAAGGATCTGGATGAGATAACGTGACAGCTTAGGCATTGCTATGTCTCAGCCAGGATGCTTCCCCTGCTGGGGTTCAAATGCTTGTTTTGTGTCTTTGTTGTACATTGTTGATTTCTTTGTATGAGTTACTATTCCTTTTGTTTGTGATTTACAGTATTCTTTTATGTTTTATGTATCTGTATCTAAGTCTGTGCTGCGTTCCATGTGCTTTGCGGGTGGTCTCCCAAAAGCTGCCAATCACCACCAGGTTCTACGCTCTGCCCCATAAGATCTTCCACAGTTCTTGGTAGTTCATTTTGAATGCACTGGGGTGTGTTAGTGAGTTTTGAGTTTCTTTTGTTCTTATTGTGAATTATTGGATTTTCGACCTGTTTTCTGTCTTTTGACCAGTCTTTAGTTTCTTGTTTTGGGATTTTGCTTACATTGGATTGCCATATTGTTTTAGGCAACTCCATTTTGAGTCTTTGTGCTCTACAAAGCTTCATTGGTATCGAAGAGCTTTTTTGTGAAGAACAAATCTGTTCCCTGTTTGGACCTGGCAGGGGTTTTTGATGGGATTTCCCCCTCTAATGGGTATTTTCAGGAAGTGCTGTTAGTCCTTTGGGACTCCTGGTTCATGGCATGGTGTATAAAGCCTCTTGTTTCTCAGCTTTTTATGCTTTTAATGCTCCTTCCCATTTCTTGGTTCCTATATAATGTCAGGGCCTCCTAATTTGAATATTTTTTGCATCTTGCCTAGAATTGTCTACATAAAGTTTCACTTTTGATTTGATTTTTTTTTTTAATTTGATTTGAGCTGTTTTATCGCCATTATTTTTAGGGTGCTATTCTTGGGGTGGGTTTGTTGTCAAGGGTCATGGCACTGTCAGTCACAACACAATGGGATAAAAGATCATCAAGAGGACAACTTCCAAAACCCAGCTACATGGATTCCAGAACCCTTTAAACATTGAAAAACTTTTATACTTTGTTATGTTTGTTTTGTTTTTGAACTCTCTGCTATCCTCCTTGACTTTGATTTTGTCCTGCAGTTCTTGATTTTTGTTCTTGTTGTTCTGAGCCTTGCTTCAGGTGTTTTGATTATATCTGTTGCTTCTGGTTGTCCTCCAAAATCTCATGCCTGCTGAGCTTATTACATAAGGGTCTTTGGAATTGCACTTTTCAACGAATACTGAGCATCAGGTTTCTTTTCTGTCACTGATGCATCTTAAGGATTGTGATTGGCGAGATTGTCATCGTAATTGACAAAGTGCCAGCTGTGCTGCCAGAGCATGTCTGGAAGATTAAAAATGTCTACACATGTCAAGAAATCCGTCCATCCAGTTTCCAACCCACTGAATCCAAACACAGAGTCACGGGGGTCTGCTGGAGCCAATCCCAGCCAACACAGGGCACAAGGCAGGACCAATCCTGGGCAGGGTGCCAACCCACCGCAGCATGTCAAGAAATGAGTCTGATAACTTTAGAGATCTTTATTCAAATGCTAAATGACAGGCACACACATGTGGAATTAATGCATATAAACACTTCCAGACTCAACGTCTTTCTTCTTCTGTCCAATGACTTGAATTTCACCAGAAGCGAAATGCGATTTGCTTTGTCACAAGGTCTTGCTATGAACTCGATTTGCACAAATCATTTCTGTCATCACTAAAATGAGCAAACTATGGCTTTCTTTGAGGTACCCCATCACTGCATTCATTCAGCATGGCTCTACCATGTTTAGACTTGAACAAACCCTGGTGGTCTTCTTCCTTAGCCAGGCTGGCAGAGGAGTGAAGAAAAACCTCCTGTCGTCTATAAAGTTCTGAGCAGACTTTCTGAGGGCTGCAGATGCAGTGGGGATAGAGAAGGAGAGCCAAAACGTGGAGGAGGGCAGGAAAGAGGGTTAGGGTCATCAGGGTCTTGTTCTCTTGCTGGGACTCTACTGCTAAAGCTCATTGCTCCAGGGTTTTTTCTTTTTTTTCAGTTTACATTTTTGTAATCAAGTCTTTATGCAAAACTCGGCCATCTGACAAAGAAATTGAATGTGCTTCATCACTTCCAGTGTTTTCAAGGGCATTTAATCAGAAAGGAATTCACTGAATTGGAGAGCCAAGTGACGGGCAGCTACCCTCTGATCTGCTCTACCCGGCCATTGGTCTCAGACATTGAGGATGCCTGGATACTGCCAACCATATGTGCGATAATCATTAATGAAGAAGAGTGCACCAGCATGGTGTCAGCAGTGGCAGGGAAAAAGATGCAATACCATCTGAATCCAGCTCCGGCAATTTGTTATCACATCACAGATCCTTGGCATCCTGAAAGACATTGACAAAGCTGAACATCTATCTATCTATCTATCTATCTATCTATTATATAATGCCTTTCATATCTATCTATCTATCTATCTATCTATCTATCTATCTATTATATAATGCCTTTACATCTATCTATCTATCTATCTATCTATCTATCTATCTATCTATCTATCTATCTATCTATCTATCTATCTATTATATAATGCCTTTACATCTATCTATCTATCTATCTATCTATCTATCTATCTATCTATCTATCTATCTATCTATCTATTATATAGTGCCTTTACATCTATCTATCTATCTATCTATCTATCTATCTATCTATCTATCTGTAAAATAAAGGACTGGCCTCTTGTATGCTCTTCTGTAGCACTGCCCATAAGTGTTCAGACACTGGCATAATTGTCACTAGTGTGGCTCTCTGCCCAAGCATGCTGGTGTTGAAATGAAACACAGTATATGAGCCTTGCATGCACACTTTCTGCAATACATTGAGGGTATTTACATAAAAAATGGGATGAGATGTTTAGAAATTGCTGAACTTCTTATATACAGCCCACCATTTTATGGAGCTAAAAGTATTTCTACAGTTGGCTGCTTAGCCGTTTCTGTGTTGTTTTATTGCATCGGCAACTCGTGAACAATTAATCTGATTGACTAAAAGCCTATAGGTGACTTTAAGTGATTTTAAGTGTGGCAGGTTCATTTGAGAGTTGTTGCTGTTGTCACTTACACAGGAGACATCAATACCACTAAAGCAGGCCATGACAAGGTTGACAAAACAGAAGAAAAAAGAAAAACATTTTGCCAAAATCAACTCTCAAGACAGCATTAGGTGTAATTAGTTATGGTTTTCCAGTCACTGCTGCTCAAGGGGCATATTGGGATTACTATCATGCAAAGGAAAAAGCAGTAATTGCTCTGCCAGGTGGTAGAAAACAACATCCATCTATGGAGCCACTCATTATCTAACTGGCTGGTGACAGAGAGTTGGTGCCTTAAGTACAGCCCTGGCTAGAGTGCCAATCCACCCGCCTGTGTACACATTCATGTTCACTTAAACTGACAGAAGAAGGACTGATTAATATAATAACACTTTCTCACTTATGGAAAACAAGTTTGCTCTTTTCTTTTATACAAAAAGAACAAGCATATACAGATTTGGGTTGACAAGAATTTCTTCCATTAATGAATGGGAAGAAATAAATGTGGCTACACTTGTTAATGCTGTGTCTTACAGGTGAGATATATTTGTTACAAGAGAGATATTTCCCCTACTGTATCCTTATATCATAAATAAATTATAAAAATCTAAGAAACCCTAATGCTTCATAAGGCTCAGGCTGAGGAGGATAATGCACTGGAAAGCCATGTCACAATACTAATCATTAGATCTGCTGTTGGATAAATGCAGATCTCCTCTAGCTAAGCAATAGATTCCAGCGACTCAAATTCGATCCCGTAACATCTAAGGGAGGATGTGTAGTAGCTGAGAGAGAAAGAGAGATAGATACTACCCTGACCGAACTGACCTGTAACATTCAGTGTGGTGTTCTTTCTTTCTTTCTTTCTTTCTTTCTTTCTTTCTTTCTTTCTTTCTTTCCATCACATCTGATGGTTCATATAACCAAGACACAACAGATGACCTTTCCGATGTCTAAGAAGGACATATCCAGCAGCCCTTGAACAGTTATTGAGCATGGACCATCCTGTCAAAGATTCAGCACCACTCTTAGCGTATCCCTAGTTACATCGCCATCTAGTGTGTGAGCTCTTTCTTTGCCACACTCAGACAATTTCTGCCTACTACTCATTGCTATTATGTCGCCCTCTAGTGTCTGGGCTCTGTCACTGATGATATTACTGACTACATTAAGTACTGGTGTCTGAACTCTGCTCTCCCTGATTGCTTTACCTTCTAGCATCTGAATCTCATCAATGATGGCATCCATGATTTCACCTCTCTCTAGTGTCTGAACGTTTTTCTTTGCAACATCCAGGCATTTTGTAAATTCCAACTTCCTTCTTGACACTCAATGACCTAGTTTTATTGAAGTCGTACAAAAAGATAGCTGAGTGACTTCTCTACGTGAGCCGATGTGTACATTTTTCTAGTATGTAAGGAGATTGGTGTGTCATCCCAAAGATTTAGCATGACTCTTACTGATGGAGTCCCTGACTACAACGTCATCTAGTTAGTGAACTCTGTCTATGATGGTATCCCTGAAGACATCTTAAACTAGTGTTTGAACTCTGTAACTGGATTCTCTTGCTCATGGTATCCATGACTTTGTCACACTCTAGTATCTGAAATCTGTCACTGATAGTAACCCTGATACCTCTAATATCTGAACTGTTATTACTTCCATCCCAACTACATTCCCTTTTAGTGTCTGAAGATTGTCAATGACTGCATCCCTGACTTTGTCACCCTCTACTGTCTGAAATTAGTCAATGATGGTATCCTTGATGACATGACCCTCCAGTGTCTGAAATTTTTCAACGATGGTATCCCAGACTACATTTTAACAACTAGTGTATGAACTAAGCTACCAAACTCTGTTGCTCATGGTATCTTTGACTTCATCACCCTATAGTTTCTAAACTCTGTCAATGATGGTATTTCTCACTATATCTTTAATACTTGAATTCTATTCCTATACCTTGTGAACTTGACCCCGGACACAGACAGACGGACATCTTATGTTCACCCAACACACCCTTTATTTACAATATTTACAGTTCTACGTGCACTCAATCCCCAGTGCTTCCTGCACCGATTCCCCCAAAGTCCAGGCCTCTCGCACACAGTCTTTTAGCCTTTCTGGCTGCCTCCAGTCCTCTCTCCAGCTTCGTCTCTCTTCCACCCGACTTCCGCTCTTGACTGAAGGGAGGCGGCCCCTTAAATAGGAACCCGGATGGGCTCCAGCTGCTTCCCAGCATTCCTCCAAAGACACGCCCCAGTGTGGCGGAAGTGCCGGCTGCGCACCCGGAAGCCCTCCGGGTGTCCCCTGTCTTCTTCCCCCCAGCACTTCCTGGTGTGGCGGAAGTGCTGGGCTCCTGACTTCTACAGGCACCGGGGCGCCGTCTGGCGGTGGGCACGGGCCCCTGCAGGGCTGGGCTTCCAAGCCCTCTACCCGTGGCCCCTAACATAACCAGGGCGGTCGCCCCCTCGCGGTCTGGAGGAGGTACAAGCCCTCCTCCGGTCCTCCTGGGCATCCCGGCCGGGCTCCAGCCCCGGCCGGATGCCACAACCTGAATTTTAATATCTAAGCTTTGCCAATGACAGTATCCCTGACTACATCGCCCTTCAGTGTCTGAACTCCATCAATGATGGTATCCCTGAATACATCTAGTAATCTGTGGTTTCTGGTTCTGAACTCTGTTGCTCATGGTATCTTTGACTTCATCACCCTATAGTTTCTAAACTCTGTCACTGATAATATGCCTGACTACACCTCTAATACATTGACTCAATATATATGCCTGTATTCCAATGTCTGAACTTTGTCAATAATATTATCCCCAACTACATCACCCCTCAATGTCTGAACACCATCAATGATGATATACCTGACTGCTTTTGACAACTAGTTTCTGAGCTCTGCTGCTAAACTCTGTTGCTCATAGTATTCCTGATTGCATCACCTTCTAGTAACTGAACTCTATCACTTATGGCATCCCTGAGTACACCTCTAATACCTGAACTCTGTTATTAATACTTTCCAAGACTACATTATCCCTCAGTGTCTGAATCTATCAATGAAGGTATCCCTGACAACATTGACAACTTCTGTATGAACTCTGTAACTGAACCCTATTGCTTATGGTATATGTAATTTCATTACCTTATTGTTTCTAAACTCTGTCACTAGTGGTATCTGTGACTACACCTAATACCTGAAGTCTATCTCTGTACCTGAACTCCAATGTCTGAACTTTTTCAATGATGGTATTCCTGATTACATTCAACAACTAGTGTATGAACTCTGCTAATGAACTCTGTGGCTCTAGGTATCTCTAACTTCAAAACCCTCTAGAATCTGAACTTGGTTGCTCATGGTATGTCTAACTTCACCACCTCCATCGCCCTTCAGTGTCTAAACTCCATCAATGATGGTATACCAGATTACATTTGACAACTTGTCTATGAACTTCGATACTTAAGTCTGTGGCTCATGATGTCCCTAAATTCATCACCCTCTAGTATCTGAACTCGGTCCCTCGTGGTTTCCTTACCTTCATCACCCTCTAGAATATGAACTCTGTCACTGATAGCATCCTTGACTACACCTCTGATATCTGAACACTGTTATTAATTTCATTCGCAACTACATTGTCCTCCAGTGTCTAAACTTTGTCAATGACGGTATCCCTGATGTCATCACCCTCTACTGTCTGAAATTCATTGGTGATGGTATCCTTGATTACATCATCTTCCAAAGACTGAACTCTGTCAATGATGATATCACTGACTACATTGCCCTTCAGTGTCTGAACTCCATTAATGATGGTATTGGTGACTGAATTCAACAACTAGCCTATGAACTCAGCTAATGAACTCTGTGGTTCATGATGTCCTTAACTTCATCACCCTCTAGTATCTGAATCTGGTTGCTCATAGTATGCCTAACTTCACCACCTCCATCGCCCTTCAGGATCTGTACTCTAGCAATGATAAAATCTCTGACTACATTCAACAACTAGTCTGAGATTTCTGGTACTGAACTCTGTTGCTCATGGTATTCTTGACTGCACCACACCACTAATACATCAACCTCTATATCTGTACCTCAATTCCAATGTCAGAACTTTGTCAATAATGATATCCCTGACTGTATAATAATAACGTTGCCCTTCAGCATCTGAACTCCATTAATGACGGTATAGGTGGCCACATTCAACAACTAGCCTATGAACTCGGTTCCTCATGGTATCCTTAACATCATCACCATTTGGTATGTGAACTCTGTCACCAATGGTATCCCTGACTATACCTTTAAGACTATGAACTGTGTTGTTAATGCTACCTCTGACTACATCGCCCTCTAGTGTATGAACTCTGTAACTGAACTCTGTTGCTCATGGTATCCGTATCTTCATCCCCCTCAAGTGTCTGAACTCTGTCACTGATGTTATCCTTGACTACACTTCTAATACCTGAACTCTGTTGTTAATACCGTCCCTGACATTGTCGCCCTCTAATTTCTGAACTCTGTTACTAATGCTATCTCAGACCATATTGTCCTCCAAGTGTCTGAGCTTTGTTACTCGTGGTATTCCTCACTTCAGTGCTTTCTAGCATCTGAATTGTTTTATTAATGGTATCCTGGCCACATCAGCCTCTAGTGTCTAAACTCTGTTACAGGTTTGATTTTTTACTCTTCAGCACTCCAGTACTCTTCATGTTTTGCTTTCACTATCTGTAATTCAATGCTAATGCCATCTTGGAGTCTGCTGTGTCTCACATGCATTTTGAGTGTGTCTTAACCTTGAATTTTTTAAAATAAATTAAACAGATATCTTTCTTTTTGTCTTTCTTCCTTTCCTCCTTTGCCCCACACAGTGGCGCTACCATCTTGTAGTGTATGATGTGGTAGATGCTAGTTAGTAACGTCTTTTTGGGGACTGAGAGGACCACTTCCAACACTCCTTCAATGACTCCTGACCTCTCGTCTTCTCTCTGAGGACCAGCACCACTCACTGGGCAGTTCCCTCATGACGATACTCACAGCTTTTGTGAAGCGCTGGACCCTGTGAAAGGTGTTCTGATTTACAGATTATATATAAATCAATCAGAACCCTGTGTAAATGATTATTTGGCCAGCACCACAGTTAAAGAAAATGTCTATGGCAGGTGGGAAACTTCTAGAAGATGTTTGTGAATCCCAACTCCTGCCCTGCTACTTGACAATCTGTCTCTATTGAAGGCACACAATAAGATGGCTGACAGTTTCTTTATGCAAGCCGATGGGTCGACTTTTCTGGTATTTAAGAAGATCCTGTAAAAAGGCAGCTAAGATGGAGTGGGCTGAGACAGCACGCTAAGAATAATTCAAGCTAAACAATAGCCTTTTTTTTTTTTTTCCCTGCGAGGTCTCCAGAAGACACTTTGCTACAAGAAGACGCTCTAACTGGGTTGCATTTAATGCTCTGTTAATCTTGTAAAAAAGAAAATTCCATTTACTGCGCATCCAAGGGGGTATGACGGGACTATTAATGCCTCAACGCAGAGCTGGCCTGCTCATCCTGATGCTTTACTGAGAGAAAGAAAATTAAATTAGATCCACATGTCAACATGCCGTTCAGGGGACTGCACTCTACGAGGCGTAGGACTTCTTCAGCTTACTGCCAGAATGCTGTCCTTAGCACTGAAAGTCCGTCCATTTATTATTAAATCAGTTGAATCTGATTCAGGATCTCAGCCACAGCAAGCGTAAGACAGAAATCCATCAGTCGCAGCCCATACCAGCGCTCAATTACAGAATAATGGATCAATTTAGTGTCATCAGCAAACTTTACATGCACATCTTTGGCATGTGAGAGGGAGAGCAGATTATCTAGAGGGAAAAGCACACAGACATGGAGAGGAAATTCAATGTGCACACAGGAGGCTTTCTTTGATGGCCAGTACACTGCAACTGGGAGGCAGTGCTGGAACTGGAGAGAAAGTATATAAGAAATAAATTAGTTTTTACACTGTGGAAAAGGGCACAAATGACAGTTAGATGGCTTCAATCAGAAGCTGAGCTGACACTCCCACTTCCATAATCAGGGACCACTCGCTGACTTTAGAAATGTCACGACATGAGCTGCTTGCTGCACATAGAACAAGGGGGCGTGCAGAGGACAGAAGCCTGCAGTGGTAGTGAGGTGGGAGGACCAGCCAATTTCAATCAAGTGGTCGAATGAGCAGTCGCCAGGCAGATTACAGGTGGGCACCTTCAGACCTGCTGCCTGGTCTACTGAAAAAATAAAAAAAAAATTAAAAAAAAAGCCATGAAGCAATGATGAAGTGCAAGGATGTTATGCTAGTAAGTGCCCCGCTGTTTCACAAGCCCGGTGCCATTTATAGTGCCTTTTTAGAATTAGCCCAATATGGAGACACGGTGAAGACAATGTCTAGGGTGGACTTCTGTCAGGTTTAGCACCTAACAGCTCCAGGACACCGGGTTCAAGTTCTGACTCCAAAGACTTCTCTCTAGACCAGGGGTTCCTGGGGACTGCAGGTTTTTGTTCCAACCAGCTTCTGTTTTTAATTGAACTCCTGGGCTAATTAAGTGAACTGATATTTCCCAAGTTCTGTGTTTATGAAACAATATATTACTTAGAAAACTAAGTTTGCTAAAAAAAAAAAATTTAAATGTACCAAGCAGTTATATAGGAATAATGTATTTTTTTCTTTTTAACAGTATTTTCATCTTGATTTTCATTACTTTTCTAGGTGTTCTAATTGTTTAATTAATCCATTTTTACTAATTAGTGGGTCTGACTCTAAAGTAGCTGCAGCCTTTGATTATTCAGTGTTGTTTGCCCGGGTGTCTGCTCTGCTCGTCATTATTGTTGTCATTATTAAGATAAAATGAAGGGGGAAAACTGCACAGAGAAAGGGCAAAGTAAAATGAAATCAACAAAAGAGAGTTAAGCATTTAAATCTACAGCAAAAGCAGAAATATTTATAAATGTCTTATAAATGTAAAAATCATGCTGCTATGCTTTTTTGAATGTCGAATAAAAGAAAAAAAAATACCAGCTAATTAAATGAGATCAGTGTTATTAGGTGTTGTCACTGATTAGGAATCTGGTTGGAACAAAAACCTGCAGCCACAGGGGGTCCCCAGGACTGACGTTGAGAACCCCTGCTCTAGACACTCCTGTAGGAGCCAATCGTAGTAAGGTAGTGTACAGTTTATATACCATAAGTGTTTGCTTAGTTCTGTTAAAATGTTTAACTTTACACACACTGCCTAGAAAAAGTATTCACCCCTTTGGAGACTCTCACATTTTATTATTCTGTAACAGTGAGTCACAATGGATTTGATTTGTACTGTGATCAGCATCAAATGTGTCTCTCATGCAGGGCTGGTGCTGCCATTAAGGTGAATTAGACATTCGCCTAGAGTGCAAATCATAAAGGGGGTTTGTACCCATCTGCACGGATTAGCTACCGAACAGTCAGTTGGCACACTAATAAGCTTGGCCTAGGGTGCAAAATAACCTCGCACTGGCACTGCTCTCATGGCATATTTTTGTCCAGGAAAGTGAATGGATGTTATGCTGTGTGAGATAATCAGCTTGGATACACCCAGACGGACACCAGCAGTTCTTAAAGCACACACGTTTATTCATTATGCAGTCCCCAAGAGCCAAGTCACGCACACACACAGTGCTTCCAGCACCAAACACCCTTACATGGCTCTTTTAACATCCGTGGGCCGCCTTTCTACGTCTTGCTGGAGCTTCTTCCTCCTCCAGCCCCCGACTCTCGCTCTCTGACTGTAGAAAGGCGGCCCCCTTTATAGACACCTGGACATGCTCCAGGTGCTCACTGACGTTCTTCCGGCAGAAAGTGTGGCGGAAGTGCAGATCTCCCGGGCTCCACTATGCTCGAGGCGTCCCCTGGCGGTGGCCACAGGCCCCAATGGGTTTAAGGCCTCCTTGCTCCGTCCCCGTGGTCTTTTCCTTGTCCAGGGCGGTTGCCCCCTCGTGGCCCGTGGAACGTTTAAACTGCTTCCTGGTCCTTCCAGGCATCTTGGCTGGGTATGGCCCCCAGCCTCCTGCCACAATGCCCCTCCGCCAGCGGAGACCCATTGGGCGCACCGGCCCGTCTCACAAGGACAGGTCTTCCACGAAGCAGGTCCGAATTGTGCTCGCCCAGGGCCCAGTCCCCTCTAGAACGACTATGCAGTCTCGAAGGCCGTGCAACACCTGATAAAATGACTAGGTGAACCAAAGGGAAACCTCCAGGTAGCGCCAAACTGTAAGCAAAACTGGAGCATCAGCCGGTGGAGGACTTACACCGATCAACAGGTGCACCTGTTGTGCACCGTGGAGCCTTCTTCCCTGTTCCGTCGGGTCCTCCCCTGGCTCAGGATGGACATTTGCCAGTTCCACCTCTGACCAATCATTGACGGGAACATGACACACACCATCCAATCCCTCACCTGCCTCAGGGAGGAACTTCTGGTTCCCTGCCATCATCCGCTTCCTGCCCCCAGTGGGATGGCGAGTCTTGTGGCAGCTCCTCTGCCAAGGCCTCTGGAGATGTAGTGGATCCTCCCTTTCTCTTAGTGTCGCCGCCCCGGCTTCGCTATAAGGATCGGCACACCTTGGCCAGCAACGCGGATCCAGGCAGCCCCTTCCTGCAACACAAACACATGGCCCGGCACGACCGACCCCCTCGGGCCAATTGCCGTAGGGCCTGGGACTCACCACCTGGATCCCGTCTCTCGGAACTCCTTGCCTTCTAGCGGCCGCTTCCTTTGATGTACCGCGTTCTTAACGGCAACTGCAAACACTGGGGAGTCTGCAGCTCTCCTGCCTCGCCTGCTGTTCCTCTCCCCCATCGGGTTGAAGATGGCGCTTCGGTGAACCGGCAACAGTCCCTGGGTGAGTTGCTCTTTCACCGATATCATGATTCGTGTGTTTGGTGGTCCACTGTGCCAGGCTGCTCACAAAATTATTTATTTAAGGGGTCCCCACCTAGTAACAGGCAGAGGGCCCCACGTTGGGTGCCATTGTGAGATAATCAGCCTGGACACAACCAGACGGTGTGGTGTTATGGGTCCACAGCTCGTTGAGCAAAGGCCATTCATTTTAAATAATCACCGCACCGGCTTCGTGAGGGGGGGCGATGTTGTAGCGAGCCGCGGGGCAGTCGTCGATGTGGGCGTTTCTCACCGTGTGCACAGGTGAGGAACTGCCCACAATCGTGATTGCTCCCGAGGCTAATGCTACAGCTGTGATGGCCCCTCACGGTTTAAAAAGAAGCGCGAGTCGGGTTTTTGAGAGGTGGAAAGGAAACGATCGGAGAGAAAAAGGAAAGAGGACGGAGGTTACAGGGAGCGAGGAAGCAGGCGATGCGTGCGTGTGGAGAGTGCGCGTTCGAGGGCAGCTGTATGGAAGCTGGGTGTTAGGCCAACACCCAGACGTTTGAGTTGAGGTTGCTCCCGCTGGGTGACCAGGTAGCGGGAGTGCCTAGAGGAAAGCAACGAGCCGCAGAAGGCCGTGGAAAGGCAGCGGAAGTCGGGAGGCTTGGTGGTGGAGTCCCCAATGTGTGCGTCCTGGTCATTGGTGGACATCAAGTCTCGGGGACTGGGATGAGTGCCAGACCGAAGCCAGGGATCGGGAGGTCTCCAGTCTCCCGTGTGTTGTAGGAGGGCAGCTGCAGAGAGCGTCTTGCCTGCTGCTAAGCCCATACGGGATAAGCAGGTGAGACGCATACAGAAAAGAAGCACCGGAGTTATTGTCATTTTAAGACTGCTTCCTGATCATTTTACCTCTCATTTTAAAGGATTGTTTTTTTCTATTTATTGTTGTTTTAACCTCCACGTTTTCATTTTATGGAATTATTTATTGAAACTGCACTATTTATGGAACACTGTTTTGTTGACTGTTTCTAATAAAAGCACTTTTGCACTTTTTACCTTCCCCTTGCTGGAATTATTCTTTTAATGTCCTGTTTTTATGAAGGGGGCTTGGGTTTGTTTTATTGTGGGGAATTGTTTTAGTGCTTTTATTGTTTTAGTGCAGTGTAGAGTGGCCGAGCTGTGGACCTTAGCTCCAGTTGCATTGGGTTGGCAGTGGTGTGGAGCCTTCCCATGCAACTGGAGTTTTATGGGGGGTGGAATGTGGTGTTATGGGTCCACAGCTCGTTGAGAAAAGGCCATTCATTTTAAATAAATAATCACCGCACCCGAGGCGGCTTCGTGAGGCGATGTTGTAGCGAGCCGCGGGGCAGTCGTCGATGTGGGCGTTTCTCACCGTGTGCACAGGTGAGGAACTGCCCACATTCGTGATTGCTCCCGTGGCTAATGCTACAGCTGTGATGGCCCCTCACGGTTTTAAAAAGAAGCGCGAGTCGGTTGTGTGGGAGGTGTAAAACGATCGGAGAGAAAAAGGAAAGGAAAGGAAAGGAAAGGAAAGAGGACGGAGGTTACAGGGAGCGAGGAAGCATGCGGTGCAGGAGAGACAGACACGTGGAGCGTGCGTGTGGTGAGCGCGCGATCGAGCGCTCATGGGCAGCTGCAAGGAAGCTGGGTGTTAGGCCGACACCCAGGCGCTTGAGTTGAGGTTGCTCCCGCTGAGCGACCATGTAGCGGGAGTGATCAGGTGAAAGCGACGGGCGCAGAGAAGCAGCGGAAAGGCAGCGGAAGTCGGGAGGCTTGGTGGTGGAGTCCCCAATGTGTGCGTCCTGGTCATTGGTGGACATCAAGTCTCGGGGACTGGGATGAGTGCCATACCGGAGCCAGGGATCGGGAGGTCTCCAGTCTCGGAAAAGTGTAGAGGAGGGCAGCTGCAGAGAGCGTCTTGCCTGCTGCTTGGCCCAAACGGGATAAGCAGGTGAGACGCTAATAAATGATGCACCGGATTTGTTATTGTTTTAAGACTGCTTCCTAATGAAGATTTTAACCTCGTTTTAAAAGGATTGTTTTTTTTTATTGTTGTTTTAACCTCCACGTTCTTTTTATGGATTATTTATTTAATGAACTTTGAGGAACTGCACTATTTATTGGAACACTGTTTTTGTTTTGATGGACAGTTTTAAATAAAAGCACTATTGCACTTTTTGCACCACCCCTTGCTCAATTGTTTATTTGCCTTCACTGACTAGCTCACTCGGCAACATTATCGACGGTGTTGGGTTCAAGGGTTCCTAAACATCAAAGGGAGCGTGGAGCCAGAACCCACATCGTCACAGACGGACACCAGCAGTTCTTAAAACACACACACGTCCCTGGAAGGTCCTTCCTCCACCCAGGTGTGGCAGAAGTACAGATCTCCCGGGATCCACTATGCTCGGGGCACCCCCTGGCGGCGGCCACGGGCTCCAATGGGTTTGAGCCTCCTTGCTCCATCCCCATGGTCCCTTCCTTGTCCAGGGTGGTTGCCCAATTGTGGCCCAGGGAACGTATAAACTGCCTCCCGGGCCTTCTGGGCATCCCAGCTGGGTCTGGCCCCCAGCCTCCTGGCACAGCTGGAAACTGCCCTCCATAATGTATGGGACAAAGACACAGTTTTCCTTGATTTCCCCCTCTGATCCACACTTTAATATTACAAATCAAACAATTTATACAGTGCATCTGGAAAGTATTCACAGCGCATCACTTTTTCCACATTTTGTTATGTTACAGCCTTATTCCAAAATGGATTCTATTCATTTTTTCCTAAGAATTCTATACACAACATCCCATAATGACAATGTGAAAAAAGTTTACTTGAGGTTTTTGCAAATTTATTAAAAATAAAAAACTTTTAATCACCGGTATGTGATTAATGTGATCAGTTGCTCTGCTACCCAGCTTTGGAACTCATTACCATGTGAACTGAGAAATATTGATTTGTTCTCACTTTTCAAATCTAAACTTAAAACTCATCTGTTTAAGACTGCTTTTTCTCTTTGATTATAATTGCTCTGCCTGATTTTAATTTTTGTATTTTTTTAGTTTTGATTATAATGTGTGTTTAATCTATTGTTTGGTGTCCTCGAGTGTTTAGAAAGGCGCCTACAAATAAATAAAATTTATTATTATTATTATTAAGGTGCACACTGCAGACTTTCATTTAAGGGGATATACAAAACATTCTATCCAACCCATGAGGAAATGACAACACTTTTTCAACATAGTCCCTTCATTTCAGGTCACCATAATGTTTGGGACAATTGACATCACTGGTGCTTGTGATTTAACAACAACAATTTTTCTCTTGCATATCCCAAAATCACACAAGGACTGCCGCAATGGGTTTTAACAGACCCTATTTCTTGACAGTCCTGCAGAAAAACTGCAAAAAAAAAAAAAAAGAAAAATCCTTGTAGGGAAAAATGGGAAAGGCAATTCAGAGAGAGAGAGAGACCCCTGTCCAGGTAGATTGGGCATGCAATGGGTAAAAACAACACAAGACACAAAACAGAACAAGACTCCTCTTCACAGATCTAGATGGCCAACCTCTCACTGCCACCTGAGGAATACAATAAAATGCATTAGTACAATAGTAATAGTACAAGGTACAAAGTAAAATGCAAGAAGTGATTATATCACATATGTGGATTCAGATTTGTTCAGAGTCCTGGAGACATCGGCCAGCAAGCTGCCTCCCCACTGTTGGCCATTCCACAGCTGACTCAGTGCTGGGCCATCCAATCTGATGAAAGGACCCGTCTACCTGATGATTCTGGTGCATCTGTATTAGAGATGACTTTTCCATAGGCAGGCAAACAACTTGGCAGGTGGGCAGTGGCACCAAGTGCCACATGTTAGTACAAAGAAAAGAAGAAGTATAGATGAAGGTTATTAACAGATTATAAACATCAAATACTTACATTTTAGTACTAATGACTAATAACAGAGATGCACACTTAATTAGCAGCTCTAGTCAGGGTGTGCTAAACTGAAGTAGTGAATCTTTAGCTGGGATTTTAAAGCTGAGACTGAAGGGGCATCTCTTATTGTAGCAGGCAGACCACTCCACAGGTTAGGGGCCGTGTAACTAAAAGCTCAACCTCCCAGTGTCATTTTAATCCTTGGAATCATAAGCAGACTGGCATCTTGATGCCTTAATGTGTGTTCTGGTTTGTAAATCATGATAAGTTCAGATAAGTAAGCCTGACTTTGGCCATTTAATGCTTTATATGTTGAAAGGAGGATTTTGAAATCTGCCCTAAACTTAACCAGGAGCCAGTGTAAGGATTTAAGAACTGGAGTTATGTGTTCGCATTTTCTTGTTCTTGTAATAATTCTTGCAGCAACATTTTGGACGAACTGAAAGCTGTATAAAGAACAGCTTGAACATCCAGTGAACACCACATTGCAGTAGTCAATCTTACTAGAATTTAATTCATGAAGTAATATCTCAGATTACTCAAGTGTGACCCATTTGGAGTCTGCAGTTGCCATTGTTCAATATGAGTACATTATGAGGCTTAAAAACAAGAATAAAACCATTAAAACCTTAAGATGACCTCAATCAACTGTCTGGAATATCATTAAGAAAAAAGAACACACTGGTGAGCTCAGAAATCACAAAGGGACTTCTAGGCCAAGTTAGACTTCCACTGCTGATGACAGAAGAATCCTCACTATGGTAGAGAAAAAGCCCCCAGTGGCTTCCGACAGATCAGCAACAGCCTTCAGGATGCAGATGTGGATGTGTCAGAGATGACAATCCACAGAAAACTCCAATATGCAGACCACTAGTTAGCGACAAAACTGGATAGCCAGATTACAGTTTGCAAAAGGAGGCCTTCAAAGAGTCTGAAGAATTCTGGGAAAAGGTCTTGTGGAGAGACAAGACAAAGACAAACCGGCATCAGAGTGAGAGCAACATGTGGAGACCAAAAGGAACTGCCCAAGATCCAAAGCAGACCACCTCATCTGTTTAACATAGTGCTGAGATTTCTTCTTGCACAATCACTTGGTTTTTGTGCTGTATGGAGATTTCCAGCTCTTTCCATTTCTTAATGGTTAATTTTACAGAATTCCAATGGATATTCAGTGACTTGGATATTTCCTTGTCTCCTTTCCCAGACGCGTGCTTTGTCATCACCTTTTCACAGATTTGCTTGGAGTGTTCCTGAAGGTGAGTGGAGGGAGAGTTTGTGCTAAAGATATTTTTTACAGTTCTTCCAGAGGGGTTTAAAGTAGAGAAAGACAAACAAATTGTGATTGCATTCACTACACTGTTGGCACGCAGACTCATTCTGATAAACTGGAAGAACCCAAACTCTCCTCTTTTAAGTCAGTGGAAAAACGATGTGTTATATTATTTGGAATTGGAAAAAATCAAATACTCAGTTAGAGGATCTGTACAGACTTTTTTCAAAACATGGCAGGATCTAATCAGTAATATTTTAAAATAATCAATCAATCAATCAATCAACATTTATTTATATAGCACATATTCATACAAAAAAATGTAGCTCAAAGTGCTTTACAAAATGAATAGAGAAATAGAAGACACAATAAAAGATAAACATAAGTCAACATTAATTAACATAGAATAAGTAAGGTCCGATGGCCAGGGTGGACAGAAAAAACAAAAAAACTCCAAAGGCTGGAGAAAAAATAAAATCTGTAGGGGTTCCAGACCAAGAGACCGCCCAGTCCCCTCTGGGCAATCTACTTAACATAAATCAAACAGTCCTCTTTGTATTTAGCGTTTTCATCGAAGGACCTGATGATGATGGTCACGTAGACTTCTGGCTTTCAGTCCATCAATGTTGGTGCATCAGGATGCTTTGAGTAGGTGGTGGTGGCGCAGGCCGCCACCACAAAGAAACCGGAAAAAGAAACAGAAGAGAGAGTAGGGGTCAGTACGGTTCATATTAAAATAAGTTCATAAAGCACAGAGAATTTTTTTTTTAAATTAGGTATGTTTACAAGCCTTAAATTTAACGTTATTTGGCTTGCTCTCTCTCTCAGGGGTGGGGATCGATCTGTTCTTAACTCAATTTTTCTTTTTGTAAAATCTTGATTGCTTTGTATGGATTGTAATAAAATTAATAAAATAAATAATAATAAAAAAAAAAAAGAAGATATTTTTTACTTGGAAGAAAGAACCTTTGAAAGGTACTTTTATACAATAAAACTTGACTGTGTTGGTGCATTTGTGTCTGGGGCGATCTTGAAGAAAAGTTAATTCCAAATATTGTTTTTACTAAAGTTTTAAAGTAAAATAATGCATATGTAACAATTCCCATTAAGATAACAATCTCTTAAAATTGTATAACCGGTTAACCAAACCCGGGGGTTGGCGAGCGAAGTGAGCAGGGGGTAGAGCCCCCTAGTTTTTTTAAAGAAGAGGCTGCTTCCAGCCAGAATTTTATCCTCAGTTTTAAAGGATTTATTTGTTGGAATTTAACCTCCACATTTTCACTGTTTTTATTTATTTATTAACTTTTAGAAGCACTGCACTTGTTTTGAACATCTTTTGTATTTGACTGTTTTAAATAAAAGCACTGCAGCAGTTTGCACCTTTCCCCTTGGTTCGTTTTGTTGTCCTCATTGTCCAGCTCATCTGGTTACATTACCGATGGTGTTGGGTTCACAAAGTCTCCCAAAAAAGGAAGTTTGACCCATCCTGGTCAGGATTTTTTTTTATTCTGAGGCCTCTTCACTCCTTATCACCATTTTATGTTGCTTCTTCACAACAACTGGTTCCTGCCTTGCACCAAATGCTGCTTGGATAGGCTCTAGTAATATATTACCACAAACTTAGTCCAAGTTGGTTTAGAGAGAACGAATGGATGGAATTTTACAAAGTAGTATAAGTATCTCTCTAATACTATATTTGTTAAATTGATGCTGCCTGACGCCATCGTGGCCTTAAGCTTAAGCTATGTAATTGCTAAATCAGAATTACCTTACCTCCCGCGCAGATATACTTTAATGGCTGATTTTTCAATCCATCGCCAGCTATAAAGGAGGTGTGTAATTCTTAACTGCTTTTCCTAATCCAAGGTGATGTGTGTGTGCTTCTACGATTATACTGGAACTTTCATTTTTCTAAAGAAAAGTATGTCGCATACAAAGAAGGAAGGAATTTCAGAAGCATGGAGAACATCGATCCTCCTTAATCCAAATCAGGGTCATGGTGGAGGGGTGGGGTGTATCCAATCCAGGCAGCACTGTGCACAGCTCAGGAAACAACCCCGAGCACAGTGCCAGTCCACAGCAGGGCACACTCAGGAGCACAGCCACAGAGAAAATTCAGAGCAACCAATTAGCCTAAAGACGATCTAACGTTATGCGACTTCTAGTTGGAGGGGATGTTGAATCTGACGACTGCAGTTACTGATCTTTCTGCCTGAGTATGTCATAATTACATGACTAGAAATTGCAAGGCATTAAATATTAGACAACTGTGTGGTGACTTTCCAGCACAGCGATGCGAGCTTGTCCCTTTTCCTGAGCCGGGGCAATGTGAAATGTTTACAGGATGGCGAGTTCAGCTACAATCTCCTCCCCTAGTTGTTTTTTTCCACTCTTTATGTTCTATGCATCATACGACTTGAGGCAAAGTCACCTGTCACCTGTTTAATTTTGTCAGAGACTGAGCTGCTGTGGATGTCCAGCTACACAACTGGGGCTCACAAGAGTGCACCACCACTGCCCCCGACTTGCTGTAATATAAAGGAAGCCTAAGACTGGAAATGTCGCGTAATGTGATAGGGCCGTTACCACCATGTCTTTGGAAAAGTCAGAGAAAACCAACAAACACGCAAGGAGAACATGAAAACAAGCACAATGACTGGGCACAGGATTGAAACTCAAAGCCCTGGAGCCAATGTCACCATGCTGCCACATGAACTACACAGGTACATTCAAGCCATCCCATTACCAAAAAGAGAGTGGGAGCTCAGTGGGCACTTAATTGGAGGCCCCTATCAAGTTCACAAAAAAGTTTTTGTTGCCTCAGTGGCATGTGATCCCACGTTTTTCCCCATTTTGTTTGCCACTGGGCTTCAACTTCAATGCAGGCTTAGACAGAGTTTATGTCTTGCATCTCTGTGTACAGTGTCATAGACGACAGGAGCTGGCTGGCATCACAGTTGAGATGGTTGGTTCCTTACCTGGTCAGAAGGATATTTTAATGGAAGGACATGGGTGGACGGGCACCCCGGCTGGGTTGGTCAGTTGTACTTTAGTTGTACTTTCTCGATCAGGAAGCCATTATAATGGACAGGCTGCCCCCCAGGTCTATGTGTTACATCAGTATCTGGGTGGTGGATGTCCTCTTTTGGACATCTGCACAGTTGCATGGGAGTTGTAATTTTGCTGGGCAGTTGATTAGTACATTTCCTGGTTGGGAGGCCATTATAATGGATGGTCTGCCTCCTGGGTCCATGTGTTCCCACAGTACCTGGGTAGCCGCATGCCTCTGGAATGCTCCCCTTTCAGAATGGATCACCATGGATGCATGGAAGTTGTAGTTTTGTTGGACAGTCCTGTTGGGGGTCCTCGTGCTGCTGCACGGGGCAGACTTCCCTGTCACATAGGGGTTCCTGGAAGTGCTTCCAGGTCTAAATCTTTTTAGAACATTAGAACACTCTAGAAGAGAAGAGGCCATTAAGCCCAACAAAGCTTGCCAGTCCTGTCCACTTATTTCATCCAAAAAAACATCGAGTCGAGTTTTGAAAATCCATAAAGTCTTACTGTCTCCCACAGTCTTTGTGTTAAGAAAAACTTCTTAATGTTTGTGCAAAATTTACCCTTCACAAGTTTCCAAGTTTGTTTGCACCAAAAGTACTCCCGGGATGAGATTAAAAAGGACGATTAGAGTCAGAAAGTGGTGGACCAGTACTTGCTCGGAGGTGCGTATGGGGGAATGAATCCAAATCCAGTGAGGTCTTTAAAGAAGACCTGCTTCAGAGTGCACACAACCAGAGGCTGGGGAGACTGTCATCATGACATTGACATGAAACGAACAGCCAAGACAACACTGGAGCGGCTATGGGACAAGTGTATGAGTGTCCATTAGTGGCCAATCCAAAGGCCAGACTTTAAACATATAATAATAATTCTTTACATTTATATAGTGCTTTTCTCACTACTCAAAGTGCTCAGCAATTGCAGGTTAAGGGCCTTGCTCAAGGGCCCAACAGAGCAGAGTCCCTATTGGCATTTACGTGATTCGAACCGGCAACCTTCCGAGTGCCAGTGCAGATCTCGAGCCTCAGAGCCACCACTCCACCATATTGAACATCTGTGGAGAGACCTGAAGATGGCAGTTTACAGACTCTTCCCATCCAATCTAATGGAGCCTGAGAGGATCTACCAGGAAGAATGGGATGAGCAGAACTAGTAGAGACTTACTCAAGAAAACTTGAAGGTGTAATTAGTGCCAAAAAGGCTTCTACAAATTACTGAATTAGGTGTCTGAATACTTATAGGAAGTAGAGGTTTTGGTTTTTAATTTTTACGTGCAAAACAATTTCTGAAATTGTTTTCATTTTGTTATTTTGGATTATTGAGTACTTATGTGAAAATGAATAACATGAAATCTACAACACAATAAAGTGGGCACAAAGTGATGTCAATATACACGTCACTATATAGAATTTAGCATCCTATCAGCCTGATGGAAGAATCTGTCTCAGAGTCTGCTGGTTCAGGACCTGGTGCTATAGCATCAGCTGCTTGAAGAAAATGTGGAGCTCATGAGTCGGCAGACTGTGCTCATTGATGGTTTTCTTGGCTTTCCTTAGACACCACCTAACATTTATGTCTTTGGAGCGCCACCTCCAATGATTTGTTGGCCAGGTGGCATCACTTTCTGAAAGACTTTGCACCTGAGGGCAGTGCACTTCTCATATCAGACAATGACACATCCACGTAGGATGCCTACGGTGGTGCAGGTATACAATGATCTGAGGGTGTTTGGGGTTGGGCCTAATGTCTTCAGCCTCCTGAGGTCAAAAAGGTGTTGATGTACCTTTCACACCCCTTTTCTGGTCTAAACAGTCCATGTGAGGTCCTGAACTTAAAACTGCTTACCTTCTCTGTAGTATCCCCATTGATGATGATAAGGGAGAGTACACTGCAGAAACCAGTGGGCCCCAAACACCCAACTCAGACAGGCTCAGACACAAATTGCCAAAAAACAAGTGGATTTTAATGTGGGAAACCGTTCCGTGTAAGTGTTTCCCACACCACAACCACAATACAATTCAGCATACAGCAATGCCTTGCCTTTTCTCTGTCTCTTCCATTCCTCACAGCAAGTGTTGTCCTCTTCCTCCTGATTCTGGCTTTGGTTGAGACAGGCAGCTTCTTTTATATAAGACCCAGGAGTACTTCAGGTGTATAATTATAGCCCGGGAGCACTTTCACATTAGGCTGGAACCCAAAAGAGTAGGGCTTGCCAGTACTCACAGCACCCCCTGCTAGCACCCAACAGGAATGAGCCAAAGAACTTCAGTTCCCATGATGCCCTGTGTGGAGACAAAACCCTGCACAGGCTAACTCCTCCTGTCCTTCCACACTGAGCACATTCTGGTGGGGTAAGGTTCCTGGCCATCCCTCACAACACCTTCTTGAATCCTGAAGACCACTGAAATCTCTTTGGTTTTGGCCACACTGAGGGAGAGGCGATTTTCCTGGTACCAGTGTGTCAGGGCTCTGATATTCTCTCCGTATTTAGTGTCATCATTATTGGAAATAAGACCCACCACCATTGTGCCATCAGCAAATTCACAATGATGTTAGATCTGTTCATAGCCATACTGTCATGGATGTAGATGGAATGTCGGGGAGGACTTAGTAAACACCCCATCCATCCATCCATTTTCTAACCCGCTGAATCCGAATACAGGGTCACGGGGGTCTGCTGGAGCCAATCCCAGCCAACACAGGGCACAAGGCAGGAACCAATCCTGGGCAGGGTGCCAACCCACCGCAGGACACACACAAACACACCCACACACCAAGCACACACTAGGGCCAATTTAGAATCACCAATCCACCTAACCTGCATGTCTTTGGATTGTGAAAGGAAACCGGAGCGCCCGGAGGAAACCCACGCAGACACGGGGAGAACATGCAAACTCCACGCAGGGAGGACCCGGGATGCGAACCCAGGTCTCCTAACTGCGAGGCAGCAGTGCTACCACTGCGCCACCATGCCGCCCAGTAAACACCCCTGGTTTATGTAATGTTCTGCACATAGAAGGGAGCCATTATGTGTGGGGAACTTCTGCTAAAGCAGCAATCCTCTCCTATAGTCTTGATCTTATGTCAGTGGTTCTCAACCTGTGGGGCGGGCCCCCCTAGGGGTGCATGAAGTAACAAAAAGGGGGGCACGAAGATGTGAAAAAAAGAAAACAAGAATCAAAAATAGGAAAAAAACATCTGTTGAAACCAAAACAAATTAACTTAAACTACATTCTGATACTAAAACAATAAATATAGAGTTAGATAAATGTCGATAAAAGTTAAGTAGGTATAATAAAATATGCATCTACATTTCAAAAAAATGTTAGGTGGGCGCGATTAAAACTTTTATGAAAACTCGGGTACGCAAATACTTAAAGGTTGAGAAACGCTGTATTATGTAAATGCCCCTTGAGCGTCACTACTTGGGCACATAAACTCTACTGTCACCTGGTGGTATTTCAGTTTGACCCGTTCCTCTGCTGAATGCAATGCCGATCTTTTCATGACACCTCATTACAATATGCCGTCTGTCCTGTTCTCCCTTACATACAACCTGGGCTGACCTTCCTGGTTCAGTCAGGATGGAGCATTGCTGAACAAGAAGAGAAGGAGGAAGAAAGGCAGCAACGGCAGCAGCAGTGAATTTACAGAAGTTGTTTTCTTTTCCCTGTCAGTGCTTGTTAATTAAGAGGAGCCACTCCAATGGCACCCAGGCAACTGAAAACAAAGAGAATGAGTCAGAGACACGGAGGAAGAAACATAGAAAAAGGTGTAATATCGGAAAAACACAATCAATCAGCGGCTGGGCTCTGTTCATAACAATTCTTTCTAGGAACTTTTGGAGCCAATTAAGATCTCTTTCACCTAAAAATAACATAAATTATAAATAGCAAGGTGTGGAGTAGTTGAGCATGCTTAAGAAAAAGTTTAATGCAAAAAATAAAAGCCACCCATCAATCCACTTTCTGAATCGACTTCTTCTTCTCCATTAGACTCTTGGGGAGTCTGGGTGACTGGGTGGAAGAATGAGACTGTCACAAGGCAAATCCTTAACCTCATTAAGCAAAATCCACAGATGAAAGAGAACACCAATAGAAGGGGGGGTGGGGGGCTCCACTTCATGTATGCCCTCCAGGACCCGTCCCTTCCTGCTGGGATCATATAATGGGCACCGTCATGTTGAGTCAATCGTGTTGTACACTCGTGTCTGAAAAGAGTTCATCTGAAGCTTTTTCTATGAACTGTTTGTTGCTTTGTCGTAAATACAC
The DNA here is from genome assembly GCF_016835505.1 of Polypterus senegalus. Taxonomy (NCBI): domain Eukaryota; kingdom Metazoa; phylum Chordata; class Cladistia; order Polypteriformes; family Polypteridae; genus Polypterus; species Polypterus senegalus. Next base: position 167,473,845 of record NC_053162.1, read on the forward strand.
AGGGTCACCGGGAGGAGCTCCAACTCTTTATCATCTCATTGTGATTTCATTACAACAAGCACACAAAAGACACATGCAGAATGTCACACAGTTGCACATGGGAGACAGTTTAAAGGCTTGTGTGATGGTAGTTCTCCACTGAGCCAGGGGTTGGCGCTGTGTGATAGCGAACTCTATTTTCCTTCCTCTGCAGAAAGAAAGACTGACAACTATGTCCACCTGTCCACCTGCACCCACCTTTTCCTCCCAGGGTTCTTTATAACCGGAAGTGCCAACATCTTAGGCAGTCACCCTGAGAGGACACAAGGTGGAGAAAGACTCGTTTTTTGGGTGTACAATGCATTTTTTTTCTTTTAGTTATACGGAGCTTACCAAAAGGTGCCCAATACATTGACTTTATCTTGTGTTATTGTATCCAGCTGGGGGCGCGAGCTCCCTTGTTGGAATAAGTTCTTTTTTAATTGCAGCATATTACATAACCCGAAACTATATAGATATAATATAAAAAGTCGATACTCCTCCCTTAGTGATACGGCAGTAAGAAATCACATAGGAGAAATAACTTTAGTGATGGTTTACGCAGCATAGCAGACGAGGAAGCCATGACAAGACCTGTTGGGTAGTGTGTATAGAGTCTGCCATTTTCGTCGCTGCGTTGGAAGGATTTTCCGGCTCCGTTAACAGTATCTCCCATCCGTCCGTTGGCTTTAAAGGTGTGCCAGGCAATGTTCCAAGGCTTTGTACTCTTTCTTCAGGTGCAGGCCCCCACTTAGGTGAATCATGCCATTCCAAACGATGAAAAGAAGATCCAATGCCATGCTGACTCTGACACACAGAAATGGTACAATGCCCATTTCACAGTTGTCCCTGTCTTGTCTTCTAATGGTTGCCTACCAGTTCTAAATGATGAGCTCCGTGTGCTAAATTTGGCCTTGTGTTAACTGTACATGAAAGTAGAAAGGAAAAGTAGATTTAAAATATTTGCACAGAGCACACTGACATATTAAACTTCAATTCTGATTACAGTTACAATAAAATAACCAACATTTAATAAGCATACTGTCTGCACATGCATGCGCGCACGTGCACGCACACACACACTCACACACAGACATTCATCTTTGTAGAAAAATTCACACATTAAATATGCACAACGCATGGCCAACCTCACTGAGGCACATGTACATGATATGGACACCTCCACTTTGACACTTTCAACATTCATACACCACATATAAATTCTACAGGATGTATATTTTCAGAAAACACACATGCACTTTGAACAGTCATGGAGACACATGTTGGGCATACTGAAGTTTGACGTGCATCCTGTCTTTAACACTCACAGAGACGAGGACTGTGTGTATGCCGCATACACAGTGCAAGAAAGAACACAGACAACTGGGAAGAGTTGGGGCAGCCATAGGCAAACCCCATATGATTCAAAGAAAATGTGAGTTATAAACACGATTAGAGAAAAGGAAAATGCCATTAAAGACAGAAGCTTTCGAACAGGCTAGTCAAGATGGTGGAGCTCCCGTTGATAAGGACTTCCAACAGGAAGAGGCAGGTCCAGGCAGGGGACACCAGAAGTCATGTCAAGGGTGTTAAAGCCGTCAATCTTCCGGTCTGCGAAGGGAGGAAGAGATAAGGTAATAATAATAATAATAACAATAATAATAATACATTTATTTATATAGCGTCAAATCCCCTAAACGCCAGAAGTGACTCCACTCTGACACTGTTCCAGTATGGTGCTGAGGTATCACCCATGGCACTCTGGTGCCAATCCAGGAGGTTCGTTGTGTATGCTATCAGTGCATGCTTCCAGCCTCTCTTCTTCACTCTTTCTCTCTTTCCCAAGCCGTTGCTCAACATCACCCTCTTGTGTTCCAGCACGAAATTACCATCCTTTGAGCCTTTAAGCTGCCCTCAGTGCACACATGTGTGACAGCAGACATACAACATGTAACCATTCGCGCTCCCTGAGAGACACAAAGCGCACCCCTGTGCACACGCCTGCACCCTCTCACTCTCCGTGACGCCTCCTCCACTCACACCCACTTAACACTTTACGACCAGAGCCACCAGCAGACATGCTGATTTGCTGCATCGCGCCTTCTGTTTCGGGCTAATAGAGAACGATTAGATTAACAATGATTTGTGCTCTACCAACAGCAGATGGAACAGAAGTTCATCAAAGTGGCTTTTTTTTTCTTCGCAGGTGTAGTAAATGAAGGAGTCTTACTTAAAGTGTGTTGTTAGTGGCAACCGTATCTTTTTCTGAAGAATAATTACAACTTCATGGAGCGGTGAGAACAGGGAAAAGCACCAGCAGAATAAATCATGAGAGCTGGTAGAAAATAGCCACTGAATAATTAAAATAAACTTAATAGCATTGTGTACAAAGTAAGCAGAGTATAATTACCATGTACTTCATTTTAGGGTCAAATCACAATATAATTATTTCTAATTAGTATATAATAACCACAATGCAGCACAAATAGTATAAATGGCGATGAACGTCCTGTACAGTAAAGTCAGTGTGTCATTCTGACATTATTAATGCTGGTCATTTCTGAGTAACCATCTTATACAGGAATTGCACTACAATTAAAATCAGTACTTCTGGAATATACAAACTTTTGAATTAGAATGAGTAATCACTCGGAAGTTACCATGAGTTAGAAAGAGCAATCTACAGCATCTCCGAAGGGAAGGTGCACTCCATGCATCGTAGGTAGGGTAAGGACTGGAGTCGTCTTGCAATAATCGCTGAGTCACCAGAAGATCACTCGAGACGAGAACAGGCCATTGAGCCCAACAAAGCTCGCCAGTCCTGTCCACTTATTTCTTCCAAAAAAACATCAAGTCGAGTTTTGAAAGTCCCTAACGTCTTACTGTCTACCACACTACTTGGTAGTTTATTCCAAGTGTCTATCGTTCTTTGTGTAAAGAAAAACTTGCTAATGTTTGTGCGAAATTTACCCTTCACAAGTTTCCAACTGTGTCCCGGTGTTATTGATGAGCTCATTTTAAAATAACAGTCTCGATCCACTGTACTAATTCCCTTCATAATTTTAAACACTTCAGTCATGTCTCTTGTTAATTAGGCTCAAATAAGGCTCAGCTCTTTTCATATTTCCCCATATCTCATCCCCTGTAGCCCCTCAATCAGCCCAGTCGCTCTTCTCTGGACCTTTTCTAGCGCTGCTATGTCCTTTTTGTAGGCCGGAGAACAAAACTGCCCCCAGGACTCCAGATGAGGCCTCACCAGTGTGTTATAAACCTTGAGCATCACCTCCTGTGACTTGTACTCCACACATCAAGGCGCTATATAACCTGACATTCTGTTTGCCTTCTTAATGGCTTCTGAACACTGTTGGTAAGTCAATAGCTTAGAGTCCACTATGACTCCTAAATTCTTCTCATATGGTGGACTCTCAATTTCACCCAACCTCCCATTGAGTATTCAAACCTCACATTTTTACTTCCTATGTGTAATTGTTTACATTTACTGACATTAAATTTCATCTGCCACATATCTGCCCAAGCCTGTATGCTGTCCAGGTCCTTCTGTGATGATATAACGGATTCCACATTATGTGCTAATCCACCTATCTTGGTATCATCTGCAAACTTAACCAGCTTGCATAGCTGTTGTGGTACACTAAACAGTGCTGTTGTTATATTATCTACAATGGAAGTAATCTACCAATTATAATCAGCTTAAAGTAGCCACAGAGTAATGCAAATGTCATCTAAAGCAGCCACCTTGTAATAAGGACAGCCAACGTTGTGCATTCCAGTTGTTTTAGAGTAATAAACGTAATTATGTGGATCCTCATAAATACATGGATAGAGCAATGGGAAGAAGGTATCAGGAATACTGTGTGATTGAAAGATTGAAAGTTAAAGGTAACATTCTTAAGATAGATAGATAGATAGATAGATAGATAGATAGATAGATAGATAGATAGATAGATAGATAGATAGATAGATAGATAGATAGATAGATAGATAGATAGATAGATATTCTGTATATTCAATTTATATACTCTTTATATTCAATTCATTATAATAACTATTCGTGGTGGCTTTAAAATCCATACTATCTCCTACTCTCTCTTCTGTTTCTTTTCCCGGTTTTCTGTGGTGACGATCTGCGCCATCACCACCTAATCAAAGCACCGTGATTTTCCTACATTGATGGAATAAAAGCCAGAAGTCTGCATGACTGCCATCATCAAGTTCTTCCAAGAGAACCCTAAATCCAAAGAGGACTGTTTCATTTATGTTAGGTAGAATACCCAGAGTGGACTGGACGGTCCCGTGGCCTGGAACCCCTGCAGATTTTATTTTTTCTCTCCAGCCTTCTGGAGTTTTTTTTGTTTTTTCTGTCCTTCCTGGCCATCGGACCTTACTCTTATTCTATGTTAATTAGTGTTGTCTTATTCTAGTTCTTACTTTGTCTTTTATTTCTCTTTTCTTTATCATGTAAAGCACATTGAGCTACATTATTTGTATGAAAATGTGCTAAATATATAAATGTTGTTGTTGTTGTTATTAATCACAAGGGGAAATTCACATACTCCAGCAGCAGCATACTGATAAAGAACAATATTAAAGAGTGATAAAAATGCAGGTATAACAAACTATAACTTTGTATAATGTTAATGTTTACCCCTCCAGGTGGAATTGAAAAATCACATAGTGTGGGGGCTGAACGATCTCCTCAGTCTGTTGGTGGAGCAGGACGGTGACAGCAGTCTTTTGCTGAAGCTGCTCCTTTGTCTGGAGATGATCCTGTTCAGTGGATGCAGTGGATTCTCCATGATTGACAGTAGCCTGCTCAGCGCCCGTCGCTCTGCCACGGATGTCAAACTGTCCAGCTCCGTGCCTACAATAGAGCCTGCCTTCCTCACCAGTTTGTCCAGGCATGAGGTGTCCCTCTTCTTTATGCTGCCTCCCCAACACACCACCGCGTAGAAGAGAGCACTCACAGTGGTAGGACCAGCAATGATGTATGGAGCTGAGGCATGGGCAGTAAGGGGAGCACAGGAGAAGAAGCTGGACGTGGAACAAATGAGAATGTTCAGGTCGATATGTGGAGTTACAAAAAAGAACAGAATAAGAAATGAAATAATCAGAGGTACAAAAAAACGGAGGTAGATGTCCAAGAAATTACTGGAAGGTATAATGAAGTGGTATTGACACGTGATGAGGAGATAGGAATGAAAACACAGGGGAAGAGAAAGTGAAGGAGGCCAAAGCGGAGGTGGGTAGATAAAGAAAAAGAAGATCTGAAGGAAAAGGGCTTGACTGGCGAGGGGGTGCAGGGCAGAGCTGTATGGAGAAGACTGATCAAGCACATTGACCACACATAGAAGAGGGAAAAGATGACTAAGAAGAAGAAGAAGAAACATAAGTATTTTACCTGGTACCCTTGTCTGAGTAATTGCACCATGCTTGACGGTCATTTTCTTTCAGTAAATCTGCAATGTCACTCATATTAATCATTTTTAAATAATCACTGCACAGCATTGTCTTGTCTTCTTAGAAAGTCAAGGCTGAGGGGGCTGTCAAAACACAGGGCCCGTTTAAGATCATTGACACAATCCTTCTGTGATTTGGGCCTATACAAGAAATAAATTGTTGAATTGTTGAATGTTACTGATGCTAAAATGCTAGTCATTATAAATACCTATTAAGCAATTCTGAAGTGTTGGATTGTCACCAAAATTGATTAGGCAGTTTCTTGGGTTGGTATTGTCACGAGTACAAAGTTGAGTGAAATTCTTACTTGCATGTGCTAATCAACATGGAGCACTCACCACTCTCATGTTTACTGATTGTAACAATTTTACCTGAAAACTTTTGCCTTTCTTACCTTAAACAATTACCTTACCTCATACCCTGTTTTCCTTACCTGCAACATCTCAGAGAATTAGCACTCACAGGTGGGGTTCATCTTGAGTTTGACCCTATGTGCAGAGTTGCTAGCTCCACCTGGTGTTCCACTCATAAACATGACAATTTAAATTCAATCAATAGCCCGACAAGCAATGCATGACATTGTTGCAACATAATGTGTGGCAGAGTAATAAAACAGTATCTATTGTGGTCAACCGGACAGTCTCGACAAAATAAATGATGGGGCACCAACACGGCTGTCGCCATTTTACTTCAACTGGAAAATTAAAAAAAAAATGCTTAGTGGCATCAAAATGGAACAAAAAACAACTGCCTCCATTTACAGTTTTGTTAAGTTATTGAGGAGCTCGGTCTCTCTGGTTGCTCAGTTGTGTAGTGACGCCCCCTTCCAAGCAGTCGTGCTTTTATGGCCTCGGGACCAGAAGGGATGGAGTCAGGTGTCCTCACTAGGTGTTTTCTCAGTACTGTGGAGGAAAAGGAAGACAACACAGTTAGCAACAGCGCCCTCTCTCAGTCTGGGGTGGAACTACATACCCGGGAGGAACTTGGAGGGTGACCCTCTGATGTGCATGTGTGACACTGTAATAAGTTTTAACATTATTATTATTCAACATTAAATTACAGTGGATTTAATCTGGCTCTTCTAAGTCTGATCAATAGAAAAAAGACTCTTTAATGTCAAGCTGAAAACAGATCTTTGTAATCATGACTCAGGCGCCGCCGCGAGTGGCAGCCTTTCCAGCAGCTCCGTGTACGACTTTATTTTTCTACCTTTTTCTCTATTTTACTGATCGCTCTTTAATTTTAAATTGTTTTTTATCAGTATGCTGCTGCTGGAGTATGTGAATTTCCCCTTGGGATTAATAAAGTATCTATCTATCTATCTATCTATCTATCTATCTATCTATCTATCTATCTATCTATCTATCTATCTATCTATCTATCTATGTGGTCTAAGTGATTTACAAATAAAGTAGGAGAAACCTGAAGTACCTGCATGCTGACAAAATGCGGTCACCGCCTTGGAAGTTTTCACATTTTATTGTCATACACCTTTGAATCACAGCAGATTGAATTTGGCTTTTTTGACACAGATAAAGATTCTTTAACATCAAAGTGAAAACGGGTCTCTGCGTGTGGTCTAAAGTAATCTATACTAATAAAAGGCAAAGCCCTCACTCACTCACTCACTCACTCACTCATCACTAATTCTCCAACTTCCCGTGTGGGTGGAAGGCTGAAATTTGGCAGGTTCATTCCTTACAGCTTCCTTACAAAAGTTGGGCAGGTTTTATATCGAAATTCTATGCGTAATGGTCATAACTGGAAGCTGTTTTTCTCCATTTACTGTAATGGAGATGAGCTTCAACGCCGTGGGGGCGGAGTTTCGTGTGACATCACCACGCCTCCCACGTAATCACGCAGTACTTAGAAAACCAGGAAGACCACCAAAAAGCGCTGAAGAAAACATGCATTATATAATTGAGAAGGCAGCGAAACAATAAGAAGAGAGCGAGTGACATATACAACCATATTCATGAGTTCTGCTACTTCGGAAACAAAGCACGATGTAAACCTACACTTTAAATTAAGTTTATAGACAGGCTGCCGCTGGCGTTTGTAATTTAGTGCCTGCCCATATAAGGCCGTCCGTCAGCGGCAATCCAATAGCAAACTGCCACGGGTAAATATTCACGGGTGAAGGACTGTGCTTATGGAGAGGAAGATGAGATGGTCAGGGTGGTGTTTGACACAAACTCAGCGAAACTGCGAGAGAAAGTTTTAAGTGCCAGGACTAAGGTAACATTAAATACAGCCATGGACATAGCACGAGATGGCACCAGCACAGCTGGGAACCTTCGATGCATGTACACCGAGCGGCTCACGTGAACTGACGCAGTGCACAGATAAAAGCAACAGTTCCAAAGAGCTGAACAAAACCGAATTACACAATTGAAAAGGCAGCAAAAATATGAAGCGCCTGATACATACAAGCATATTCATAAATCCAACTACTGCGGAAACAAAGCACACGTTGGAAAAAGTCAATGTCCCGCTAAAGGAAGACAGTGTAAAAAAAACCCGTGCATGCAGTGTGTCAGGTCTCAGATAAAGAAGAAGACGAGCTGTTTATTGATGCAGTAAGAAACGAATCGATGAATGAAACCTGTCATCTTTACAACGATTGACAAACACGGAATGTAACTTGAACACAACACATCCTACAAATACGAACCTGATTGAAAGAAATAATGATAATCAAATCCTTGATGACAGCAACACTCAGTAACACTCACAAAACAAATACTGTATATTGACAGTCATGTTACGTTATTTTTAAAATGTTCCCTTTTCTTTTCTAGCTTTTTAACACACTACTTCTCCGCTGCGACGCTGGTATATATATATGTATATATATATATCCCGATCTACATACTCGAATAATGGATACTTTATTCGCCATCAATGATTGTTTTGGTAAAGCCATACTCAGTGTATTCATTAGATGAACGGGAAAAAATAAGAGCGAGGGAGGATGACTTATTGAGGCATGCAGGCTGTAGTCTTGCGTCAACTCTATCTGAATTGCGATCACATTTGAAAAAATATATCTTTTCAAGTTCTATTTAGTCCATATGTGTCAAACTCAAGGGCCACAGATTATTTTATATACTGTATTATTGTTATTATTAAAGCCCGGTATATGAAGCGCTGGTAACACAATAAACTACAGATCCCATAATGCAGCGCTTCAGCTGCCTTGCCGAACACTTACCGCGTTAATCAAGTCTACCTTATGATGCTGCAAGTTATTGCGAAGCTAGCTCACACGATGCTGAAGAGAAAAGTTGATTCTGAAAATAGAGCCTTTAAAAACCGATGGGAGGCTGAGTATATGTTTACTGAACCCGTGTGTCTCATTTGTGGAGCTAATGTGGCTGTAATTACAGAATTTAATCTAAGACGGCACTATGAAACAAAACATCAGGGTAACCTGAAAGACCTGAATGCAATGCAGAAGATACAGAAAGCAGAAGAATTAAATAAGAATCTGACACTTCAGCGGACGTTTTACCGTGCACAATCACAAAGTGATTTCAAGTGAAGCTGCTTTTATGGGAGACACAAATGCACCAGTGCACTTGCCCCACTTTCCCTGTTGCCAAGTAATGTTAAACCAAGTCGTCACTACGGTGTTCCCAAATACGCACTTTGCTGATAAACTGAGTGCACTGAGTTTGCACGGCGCTTTGGTGACTTTGAAGAACAAAAAAAGTCCGTCTACATGCGGCTCGAACCTTGTGCATGTTTGGTAGCACATATCTGTGTGAGAAGCTCTTCTCAGTGATAAAGACTAACAAAACAGCACACAGGAGTCGCCTCACTGATGAGCACCTGCAATCCATCCTGAGAATCTCCACAACACAGAACCTCACACCAAACAGAAACGAACCTGTGGCCAAAAAGATGCCAGGCGTCCAGCTCTAAAATGACATATGAGCAAAGACAACTGAATGATTTGATTTGTTATTGCTGAAAGGAACACATTTTATTTATATTTCCAGGTTTTGTTATGCAGCATGTTCATATTTGAATTTGTATAATTTTGACAGGATATATTTTTATGGAGAGCAAAAGTTTATTTTTTATATAAAATTACATAAGAGTAAAGAAATTTGAATGTTTGTTCTTTTAACGTTTACTTTATTTCTAACTTGTATAATTTAGACAGGATATATTTTTATGGAGAGCAAAATATTATAAGTTGTTTAAGGTTTGAGTTGATTTATTCAGAATAATATTCCTGTCTGTTTTACCATTCCTACCAAAGATATTTCTGTCGACTAAATAAAAATTCCTTCTATTTAAAATTTAAATAGAACTTGAACAAATCGATAGTTCATAATATCCACGCAGACTTGCACGTAAGAGCGGTGTCATCCGTTTTAACAAGCAGCGTATTGCACTGATACGAAATAGCTGTGTGTGTATATATGTAGATATGTATGTATATGTATATATATGTTTATATATGTGTGTGTGTATGTATATATATATGTGTTTGTGTGTATATATGTGTGTGTATGTATGTATGTGTGTGTGTATATGTATGTGTATATATGTAGATATATATATGTATGTATATATGTGTATATGTATAGATATGTATATATATATATATATTTATATGTGTGTGTGTAAATATATATATATATATATATATATATATATATATATATATGACAACAACACTCATCACTCACAACAGTGACAAAACAATTACATTGACAATCATGTTACATTATTTTCAAAATGTTTCCTTTTCTTTTTCATTGCTTCTTTAACACACTACTTCTCCGCTGTGAAGCGCGGGTATTTTGTTATCTATACTAATAAAAGGCAAAGCCCTCACTGACTGACTGACTGACTGACTGACTCACTCACTGACTCATCACTAATTCTCCAACTTCCCGTGTAGGTAGAAGGCTGAAATTTGGCAGGCTCATTCCTAACAGCTTACTTACAAAAGTTGGGCAGGTTTCATTTCGAAATTCTACGCCTAATGGTCATAACTGGAACCTATTTTTCTGCATATACTGTAATCGAGTTGAGCTCGAAAGCCGTGGGGGGCGGAGTTTCGTGTGACATCATCATGCCTCCAATGTAATCACGTGAACTGACTGTCCTCCAAAAAGCGCTGAAGAAAACATGCATTATATAACTGAGAAGGCAGCGAAACAATAAGAAGCGAGCGAGTGACATATACAACCATATTCATGAGTTCTGCTACTTCGGAAAGAAAGCACGATGTAAACCTAAACTTTAAATTAAGTTCATAGACAGGCTGCCGCTGGCGTTTCTCATGCCCACGGGTAATGCGGGATACAAGTTTAATGAGAGGATATAAACGAGAGTGTTGATCACTTTGTAACTAAGTTAAAATTGTAGGTGAAGGGGTGTGCTTATGCAAATTCCGAGAGACTGTGTTTGTGGGGATTGACAGTTAAGGCGGGTGGGGGAGTCACGTCATCATCTCCCCTCCCATTCACCTCATTTCGCTCTGAGCTGAGCTCCACAGCTAACGCCGTCTTCCGAAGCAACTTCGTCAGACTGCCACCAAATACTCCCAGAAAAATCCACAAGTTAATACACACGCTGTCTCTAGAGTTTCTCCACACTGAATCCTCCAGGCATTACTTACAAAATGTTACATTGACAATCGTGTTACGTTATTTTTAAAATCTTTCCTTTTCTTAGCACAAGCACAGCTGAGAAGCTTCGATGCATGTGCTCCATAATGCGTTAAAAAGTAATGCATTTAATCACACTTTGCATTACAAGCAAAGGGGAGCTTTGTCAATGCATGATTTCCTGGTACACCGATTACATTGATCAGCGCATCCCGATTCATTTTACCCTCGCACCACCTTAGTTTGAGAAGTCTGAAAAAATATGAGATTAACACAGAAAAACAGAGCACCAATTCAAGCTTTATGAATAATCGATTCGCCATCAATAATTGTTTTGGTAAAGCCATACTCAGTGTAATCCTCCTTCCATTTAATAATTTTTCCGCCACTAGCCATGATTAAATGAATGGTAAAAAAGTAAGAGCGAAGCGAGGGTGACTTATTTAGGCAGGCATATATATGACAGCAACACTCATGACAATGTCAATCATGTTACGTTATTATTAAAATGTTTCCTTTTCTTTTCATAACTTCTTTAACAACTACATCTCGCTGCGTAGGCGGGTATTTTGCTATATATATAATATATGAATGACCTCCAAAGAGCTGAGACTTTTGATATCATGAACGTGTCTGCAAAACTGGGTCTCCTGCCCAGCAAAAGTCGAGCAGCCGGCACGCGCACATAGCTGTGCCGGCCTTTTTGACGCTGACTGTGTTTCTACCTTAAGTCAAAGTGAGCAATTTTAATTTTTTTCATCCTCCCCCTGCGCTATAGCCCAGACAAGTGCAAACACGGGACCCCTTTTCTACACCGCGGCAAACTAATATTAAGGCGATTCAAACTTTCTTTTGCACGTATATGATTATGAGGTCATCAGCTCGGATTATGAAGACACGCACACGAGTGGAGGACTGACAGTGCCATCACAGCCGATTAATGGCGGGGACGTTTCACCAGTCTACAGTCTACACAAGACCCACCGCGACTGTCCCCAAAAGGCGATCATATCGCCAGCGAACACATCTCTATACTATATAAAAGAAAAAGGCAACTTTCCTTTCTTTACACCTTTTTTCCTTTTATCCCAAACCAAAGCCTTTCTCTCTTAACACTGCAGAGGACACAAAACTAATTTTCTTTAATTGCTGGTAATGCCGGTAAGGCACATTACCAGAGGCAGAAATTTGAACGCTCACATAGAAAATGTAATTTCTATACCACAGCCATCGTGTAGCCTTTCAAAAGGGATCTACTACCAGAGATGATCCATATACATTTTAGCTGCTGTTAGTTACTTACCTGTTGTGTTACACGTCTTTAAAATGTAGTTTACCCGCAACCACTCCAGTAGTGCTCAATGTACCTGTACTTCTTAAAACGTTAATGTTTTACTGTTTAATAACTTATAGACTATATTTTATTATTTTTCCCTTGCACTCAGTGACCAAAGCTACACACACACATATAGACACATACGTATATAAACCTGTGTGTATGTTTATATGTATGTGTATATATATATATATATATATATATATACACACACACACCTATCTACATTATATATATATATATATATATACACACACATACATACATACATACACACACACATATATATAATTTGTGTGTGTGTATGTATGTATGTGTGTGTATATATGATGTAAATAGGTATGTATATATATATATGTGTATATGTAGATATGTATATAGATATGAAGATATGTATGTGTATATATATGTATATATGTATGTATATATATATATATATATATGTAGACTCAAACCCATTATGACAGCAGCAATCCAAGCTGTGAGAAAACAGTAAAAAGGAGGCGTGTCAGACGTCGTGGTACATTTTCTGATGCAGCTAGACGAAAACAACTTCGTGACGCTGCCGCCAAATACACAAAACAATTACTTTGACAATCATGTTACATTATTTTTAAAATGTTTCCTTTTCTTTTTCATAACCTCTTTAACACACAACATCGCTGCGAAGCACAGGTATTTAGCTATATATATATATATCACAGCGACACTCATAACAGTGACAAAAAAATAATTACATTGACAATCATGTTACATTATTTTCAAAATGTTTCCTTTTGTTTCTCTTTCCTTCTTTAACACACTACTTCTCCGCTGCCAAGCGCAGGTATTTTGCTATATATATCTATAGATATATATATATATATATATATATATATATATATATATATATATATATATATATATATATATATATATATATATATATATATATATATATATATATATATACTGTATATATATGTATATAGATATGAGAACAACACTCATATCAATGACAAAACAATTGCATTAACAATCATGTTACGTTATTTTTAAAATTTTTCCTTTTCTTTTTCATACCTTCTTTAACACACTACTTCTCCGCTGCGAAGCGTGGGTATTCTGCTAGTTACAAAAATAAAACACAAAATAACTGATCACGTAAGTATTCACCCCCTTCAAGTCAGAATTTAGGAGATGCCAGCCATGACAGCTTTGAGTCTGGGTGCACAGGCCTTTTCTGTCTATCCGATTTGCCCATCGGCACGCTGCA